>NC_140166.1:130828698-130968698 GCF_963971535.1 Notolepis coatsorum | reverse complement strand
GATGGTGCACATTAACCTGGCTACTACGAGGAATAAGTGACTGCGTAATCCAGCCCCTGGCTTGCATTGCAGTCATGAAAGGGTATACAAGCTTGCCTGATAACGTTAGTTAGTCCTTAGTCAGGCTGCTCAGTGCTTACCTGGTCAATAATGTGGTCCTCCTCTTGCCAGATAGATTTGTTAAATCATAATATCCACAGTGGTGTGCTCTGCTGGTCCTCAGTAAATGTCCCGCCGGCGAAAATAAGTTGCTATTAAAGTGCTAAATGTTAGATACACTCGAACGTGCCCGCTCTGTTAATAACATTTTCAATCAATCCCGCGAGGGTTTGACGTTCAGACGTGTTCTGACCTGCCCCGCCTCCAGGGGGGAAAATATGCTGAGTGCAAAGGGGAGGCCACACTCATGTGTCTTCCTCACAGCCCCGTTTTAAACTTTTAGGGTGTGGCAGTCAGCTCGAATCTGATTGGCTAGGATCGGATTTGGACTCTAGATACATGAATCACATGCTGGAAGCCTGGAGAAAGAGACCTACCCCCTGCCTCCTCTCCTCTATACTAGCTGCAGTGAGCATAGTGAGGCTGACAGTGTGTTAGAGGGAGTGAGAGGAGAAGAGGGAGACATTACAAAAAATAAAAAAATTATAACACAGATGCACAGATGAAAAAGAATGTAAACTATATTAAAAAAAGATTATATATATATTTTTTTTTTCTTTTCATATTTCATATTTGATATGAATTCATATTTTAATAGGGAGGCATGGCTTCCGTTGGCTTCCATAAGGATTCGCCACTGATCTCTATAACACCAGAGCTGCTCACCATAACAGTAAGAAGCATTTTGTATAAAAGTATTCTGTACTTCTGTATGACAACTATTAAAGAAACTTGAAACTTAACACCAGAGCTGCGCAACATATCTCTATAATACCAGAGCTTCTCACCATATCTCTATAACACCAGAGCTGCTCACCATATCTCTATAACACCAGAGCTTCTCACCATATCTCTATAACACCAGAGCTGCTCACCATATCTCTATAACACCAGAGCTACTCACCATATCTCTATAACACCAAAGCTGCTCACCATATCTCTATGACACCAGATCTGATCACCATATCTCTAGAACACCATATCTCATCATATCTCTATAACACCATATCTCACCATATCTCTATAACACCAGAGCTGCTCACCATAACTCTATAACACCAGATCTGATCACCATATCTCTATAACACCAGAGCTGCTGACCATATCTCTAGAACACCAGAGCTGCTCACCATATCTCTATAACACCAGAGCTGCTCACCATATCTCTATAACACCAGAGCTGCTCATCATACTCTATAACACCAGAGCTGCTCACCATATCGCTATAACACTAGAGCTGCTCACCATAACTCTATAACACCAGAGCTGCTCACCATATCTCTATAACACCATATCTCATCATATCTCTATAACACTATATCGCACCATATCTCTATAACACCAGAGCTGCTCACCATATCTCTATAACACCAGAGCTGCTCACCATATCTCTATAACACCATATCTCATCATATCTCTATAACACTATATCGCACCATATCTCTATAACACCAGAGCTGCTCACCATATCTCTATAACACCAGAGCTGCTCACCATATCTCTATAACACCAGAGCTTCTCACCATATCTCTATAACACCATATCTCATCATATCTCTATAACACTATATCGCACCATATCTCTATAACACCAGAGCTGCTCACCATATCTCTATAACACCAGAGCTGATCACCATATCTCTATAACACCATATCTCATCATATCTCTATAACACTATATCGCACCATATCTCTATAACACCAGAGCTGCTCACCATATCTCTATAACACCAGATCTGATCACCATATCTCTATAACACCATATCTCATCATATCTCTATAACACCATATCTCACCATATCTCTATAACACCAGAGCCACACAAGGGGCCCTGTGATACAGACACAAGGGGGGCCATGATACAGACACAAGGGGGGCTATGATACAGACACAAGGGGCTCTATGATACAGACACAAAGGGGGCTATGATACAGACACAAGGGGGCCGATATACAGACACAAGGGGCCCCTATAATACAGACACAAGGGGCCCTGTGATAAAGACACAAGGGGGGCCATGATACAGACACAAGGGGCCCCTATGATACAGACACAAGGGGGGTCATGATACAGACACAAGGGGCCCCTATGATACAGACACAAGGGGGGCCATGATACAGACACAAGGGGGGCCATGATACAGACACAAGGGGCCCATATGATACAGACACAAGGGGGGCTATGATACAGACACAAGGGGCCCCTATGATACAGACACAAGGGGGGCCATGATACAGACACAAGGGGGGCTATGATACAGACACAAGGGGCTCTATGATACAGACACAAGGGGCCCCTATGATACAGACACAAGGGGCCCCTATGATACAGACACAAGGGGGGCCATGATACAGACACAAGGGGCCCCTATGATACAGAAACAAGGGGGGCCATGATACAGACACAAGGGGGGCCGTGATACAGACACAAGGGGGCCGTGATACAGACACAAGGGGCCCCTATGATACAGACACAAAGGGGGCTATGATACAGACACAAGGCGCCCTGTGATACAGACACAATGGGGGCCATGATACAGACACAAGGGGGGCCGTGATACAGACACAAGGGGGGCCATGATACAGACACAAGGGGGCTATGATACAGACACAAGGGGGCCATGATACAGACACAAGGGGGCTATGATACAGACACAAGGGGGCCATGATACAGACACAAGGGGGCTATGATACAGACACAAGGGGGCCATGATACAGACACAAGGGGGCTATGATACAGACACAAGGGGGGCCATGATACAGACACAAGGGGGCTATGATACAGACACAAGGGGGCTATGATACAGACACAAGGGGGCCGTGATACAGACACAAGGGGCCCCTATGATACAGACACAAGGGGGCCATGATACAGAAACAAGGGGGGCCATGATACAGACATAAGGGGGGCTATGATACAGACACAAGGGGGATATGATACAGACACAAGGGGGGCTATGATACAGACACAAGGGGGATATGATACAGACACAAGGGGGATATGATACAGACACAAGGGGGGCTATGATACAGACACAAGGGGGGCTATGATACAGACACAAGGGGGATATGATACAGACACAAGGGGGGCTATGATACAGACACAAGGGGGGCCATGATACAGAAACAAGGGGGGCCATGATACAGACATAAGGGGGGCTATGATACAGACACAAGGGGGGCTATGATACAGACACAAGGGGGATATGATACAGACACAAGGGGGGCTATGATACAGACACAAGGGGGGCCATGATACAGAAACAAGGGGGGCCATGATACAGACATAAGGGGGGCTATGATACAGACACAAGGGGGGATATGATACAGACACAAGGGGGATATGATACAGACACAAGCGGGGCTATGATACAGAAACAAGGGGGGCCATGATACAGACATAAGGGGGGCTATGATACAGACACAAGGGGGGATATGATACAGACACAAGGGGGATATGATACAGACACAAGGGGGGCTATGATACAGACACAAGGGGGGCCATGATACAGACACAAGGGGCTCTATGATACAGACACAAGGGGGGCCATGATACAGACACAAGGGGCCCCTATGATACAGACACAAGGGGGGCTATGATACAGACACAAGGGGGGCCATGATACAGACACAAGGGGGGCCATGATACAGACACAAGGGGCCCCTATGATACAGACACAAGGGGGGCTATGATACAGACACAAGGGGCTCTATGATACAGACACAAAGGGGGCTATGATACAGACACAAGGGGGCCGATATACAGACACAAGGGGCCCCTATAATACAGACACAAGGGGCCCTGTGATAAAGACACAAGGGGGGCCATGATACAGACACAAGGGGCCCCTATGATACAGACACAAGGGGGGCCATGATACAGACACAAGGGGGGCCATGATACAGACACAAGGGGCCCCTATGATACAGACACAAGGGGGGCCATGATACAGACACAAGGGGGGCCATGATACAGACACAAGGGGCCCCTATGATACAGACACAAGGGGGGCTATGATACAGACACAAGGGGCTCTATGATACAGACACAAGGGGCCCCTATGATACAGACACAAGGGGCCCCTATGATACAGACACAAGGGGGGCCATGATACAGACACAAGGGGCCCCTATGATACAGAAACAAGGGGGGCCATGATACAGACACAAGGGGGGCCGTGATACAGACACAAGGGGGCCGTGATACAGACACAAGGGGCCCCTATGATACAGACACAAGGGGGCCATGATACAGACACAAGGGGGGCCGTGATACAGACACAAGGGGGGCCATGATACAGACACAAGGGGGCTATGATACAGACACAAGGGGGCCATGATACAGACACAAGGGGGCTATGATACAGACACAAGGGGGCTATGATACAGACACAAGGGGGCCGTGATACAGACACAAGGGGGGCTATGATACAGACACAAGGGGGCCATGATACAGAAACAAGGGGGGCCATGATACAGACACAAGGGGGATATGATACAGACACAAGGGGGGGCTATGATACAGACACAAGGGGGGATATGATACAGACACAAGGGGGGCCATGATACAGACACAAGGGGGGCCATGATACAGACACAAGGGGGGGCTATGATACAGACACAAGGGGGGCCGTGATACAGACACAAGGGGGGCCATGATACAGACACAAGGGGGGCCATGATACAGACACAAGGGGGCTATGATACAGACACAAGGGGGGCTATGATACAGACACAAGGGGGCTATGATACAGACACAAGGGGGGCTATGATACAGACACAAGGGGGGCTATGATACAGACACAAGGGGGCCCTATGATACAGACACAAGGGGGCTATGATACAGACACAAGGGGGCCGATATACAGACACAAGGGGCCCCTATAATACAGACACAAGGGGCCCTGTGATACAGACACAAGGGGGGCCATGATACAGACACAAGGGGGGCCATGATACAGACACAAGGGGGGTCATGATACAGACACAAGGGGGGCCGTGATACAGACACAAGGGGGGCCGTGATACAGACACAAAGGGCCCCTATGATACAGACACAAGGGGGGCCGTGATACAGACACAAGGGGGACCATGATACAGACACAAGGGGGGTCATGATACAGACACAAGGGGCCCCTATGATACAGACACAAGGGGGGCCATGATACAGACACAAGGGGGGCCATCATACAGACACAAGGGGCCCCTATGATACAGACACAAGGGGCCCCTATGATACAGACACAAGGGGGGCCGTGATACAGACACAAGGGGGCCGTGATACAGACACAAGGGGCTCTATGATACAGACACAAGGGGCCCCTATGATACAGACACAAGGGGGGCCATGATACAGACACAAGGGGGGCCATGATACAGACACAAGGGGGGCTATGATACAGACACAAGGGGGGCCGTGATACAGACACAAGGGGGGCCATGATACAGACACAAGGGGGGCTATGATACAGACACAAGGGGGGCCATGATACAGACACAAGGGGGGCTATGATACAGACACAAGGGGGGCCGTGATACAGACACAAGGGGGGCCATGATACAGACACAAGGGGGGCCGTGATACAGACACAAGGGGGGCTATGATACAGACACAAGCTGTCCATGCAATGAGTGACATTTATAAAAAATGATCAATACTTAGTAAAGCAGTTGTATTACCATAGAGTTTACAGCAGCCAGGATTTATTCTAGCTGCAGGCTAAGGTAAGATTAAGGGAGCGGGACGGAGGGTGGTGGTGGGGGGGGGGGGGGGGGGTACTGTCGAAGCGGCCAGGATCGTAAAACACCAGGCCATTATCGTCATGCTTTAATGCAGAGCTTAGCATTCTACACATCAATTTCATTTCGCTACGGCCCCAGATTCATTTGGAATTCAGTTACTGTTTCATATTACAGCGCAGGCGAGATGGGAGAGGTGAGATGAGAGAGGGAGAGAGAGAGAGAGAGAGAGAGAGAGAGAGAGAGAGAGAGAGAGAGAGAGAGAGAGAGAGAGAGAGAGAGAGAGGGTAGACAAGGGCCAGGGAACAGAAAGGCCTTCAAGGCATATTGTTGATGGTTGTAATGGCTGTAATTTTCGCCACACGCACACACGCACACACGCACACACACGCGCACACACACACACACACACACACACACACACACACACACACACACACACACACACACACACACACACACACACCCAGGGCACATCAGCCACAGGAGGACATTCGAATAAAGAATCTGTGTTTCTTTTAGTGTTTTCCACCAAGAAGGCCTCGGAAACTCCGCTCACAGGTCCGCTACGTGTTGTCTGTGAAGACGTGACTCAAGTCAGAGCAGAGGGAGAGAGCGGGGGGGAGAGAGAGGGGGGGGGAGAGAGAGGGGGGGGGGAGAGAGGGGGGAGAGAGAGAGAGAGAAGGGGGGGGCAGGGAGAGAGGGAGGGAGGGACAGAGAAAGAGAGAGCAGAAGCGATATGCAGAGAGAGAGAGGGAGAGATGAGAGGGGGAGGGACAGAGAGAGAGAGAGAGAGAGAGAGAGAGAGAGAGAGAGAGAGAGAGAGAGAGAGAGAGTTCCAGGCACACCCGTGAAGAGATGCAGATGTATCAAGAGATGAGGTGAGAAATACTTACATACATACTTACATACACAATTACAAATCGAATTACAAGTCGACTAATCGATCGAAAGGAGCCATAGTCGACTGCCAACCTCAGTCGAATGCAAAAAAAAAATTATTCAAATTTTTTTTATCATTCTTTCCAAAAGAAAAGAGGCCTAGAAGCGTGGCTAACGCTAATGGCACGCAAACCAGAGGCTAACTGCCTAAGAAAACTGGCACAGAGGCACTGAAAGAGGATTTCACCCATCTAATGAACACACTAGACTAGACAAATATCAAGATGTATCCATCAGTGGACCAATTGCATGCTTTCGCAGAGGACAAGAAGCCTTCCGTCGACTCCTTCAGACATTAAGCACCCCCACAGCCCGAATGTAATGATACAGCGTTTATTAAACATCAACTCAACATGACCACTCTGTTTACTTGCTAGCCGACAGGAAAGTAACAAACAATATGGTCCGTGCGGAACCCAACACCCAACACATAGTTCCGTGGGTGAATTATGTTGATCCACCACAAAATATGAATTGTTTAAATGTATGTTTAATCCAGTAAGAATAGTACTAGGCTATATACATCTGTGCAAGATTAACAAAACGTATTGCCCTTTTGACATGTAGCCTACATATTTATAATTATAAACGTTTATTTGGAAGTATTTTTTATTCTGTACTTAGTTTGAACTTTGAAAGTGGTCAGACAGTTCCCTCTGTGTGTAATACAGTCACACATTCATAAATAACACTTACAGAAAAGCTGACCACACACATTGACAGTGTTGTGAAGAAGGCACGGCAACGCCTCTACTTCCTCAGGCGCCTAAGGAAGTTCCAAGTCAGTCAGAAGATCCTTAAGAACTTCTACTCATGCACAATAGAGAGCATCCTGACTGGCAATATCACCTCCTGGTTTGGGAATAGGACCGCACAAGACCGTAGCAGACTACAGAGAGTGGCCCGTTCAGCCGAACGCACAATTGGAGGGGGGCTTCCCACTCTCCAGGGCATTTACAACAAGCAGTGCATGGGCAAGGCTAAGAGAATTATCAAAGACTCGAGCCACCCAAACAACTGCCTCTTTGAACTGCTGCGGTCAGGTAAGCGATAACGGAGTCTCATGGCAAGCACAGAGAGACTCAGAAGAAGCTTCTATCCCCAGGCCATCAGGATGCTCAACGAACAATAACAATATGTAACAACCATCAAATGCACTCACAGCTCACAGCACACACATCCACACACACACACTCACTTTAAACATACAACTCACTGCAGCACCCACTTTAACCACTTTAGAACACCTAAGCACACTTTATATTTATTGGTAAAGAATTTGCACTACAACCCATACCTCATTACACCTTACTGTAAATTGTACCTAAATTGTACCTCATCCTTTGCACTGTATAGTATATTGTATGGTAACTCAGTTACTTCTACTCTACATTGAGCAATGTATATGTATATACTGAAAAATTTTGTCTACGTACTTGACTTCTATTTTATACTTGCTATACTTATTTTATACTTATCTATTTTTGCCTAGCACAGTCTCTAGAGCAAAACAGAAAGAAGCATTTTGTATAAAAGTATTTTGTACTTCTGTAAGACAACTAATAAAGAAACTTGAACTTGAACTTGAACAGCTTGTTCATTCTATCGATCGACTGATAGGACGTGTGGCGCGGGTCAATTGTGATAACATATGAATGCATGTTGTCTATTTTTTATGATTGTTGTCTATAGTTTAAACTCATTTTATGTCTGCACTTTATGCATTGCTTTTATTTTTGTCAGTTCTCTGCTCATTCTATGCGGCTGCCCATCTATATTCATGACAATTGTATGCTTATTTTATGCCTAGAGTATGTATATTTTATGTCCATTATGTCTGCATTACTGCTGTGACTACTGTTCTACCCCCACATTGGTTATGAGCACCATTGAGGTCATGGATCAGCTTCACACCGTCTTCCGTCCAAATGGGGGACCCTGATGGAAACAAGACAAACGTCTTTCTCAGGTCTGCATCCCCTTAACAATTGTATGTATTGAGCCGTACTGTATTGTACCCATTCTGCAATCTGTTAAATAAAGTTTTCATTCATTCATTCATTCATTCAACCTACAAGAGCAGGTCTAAACCATGCCTGCTCTAGTTCATTGCTGGGTTAAGTACTTCTATTCTATCCACATAATCTGCTTACTACATGTATCTATTCTATTCACATTATGTATATGCTTACTACATGTATCTATTCTACTGTATTCACATCTATTGCTATGTCCGCTCATCACAAACACGCAAACTGTCTAACGCCTGTCCCCGTCTCCCTGTCTCCCTGTGAGTGGATGTCTCGTGGCGATGACCAAGGTGGTGGATGTCCGTGGTGATGGCCAAGATGATGCAATCTTGACTTGTTTAAAGAAGACTTGTCCGGCCCATGGGGACATTAATAACTGTGATTGCGGGCTTTACAAATGTATTTTATTTTATTTTATTTGAAGCACTTTGGGCTGCATGAAAGGTCTTGTATGAAAGGTGCTACACAAATAAAGTTTATTCGTATCATTATAATAGCAGCACATATTCATGTCTGCCTTATCCCTACTAATTATGATCTATTTTACATAATAGTTTTGTTGGACTTTTTTTTATAAAAAAATAGATTCAATTCCAGTTAATAATTGCATGTTCAACCTTTGGCCCTTCACGAGTCCTAGGGCCCTCATTAATCAACAATGCGTAGAAAGTCTTCTATTTTCGTTCTTAAGCATAGAATTTCGAATGTGTGTACACACAGAAAAATCGGGATTTATCAACCGTGCGTACACGGGTCCTACGCACACTCCGTGTTGATAAATACAATTTGTTCTACGCTCCGCGCTCGTGCACGATTTTAAGTATTTGCATATAGAACCGCCCGTAATTAACCATATACGGTAATGAAACACCCCCATGAAATGTGGAAAAGTGGACTAAACCGAGCGACCGCGTGGGAGAAATACGCGACAGGCTGACAGACGTGTACACGCTACGGTGATGTCGGATATGATATCTATTAACTAAAAGACCATTGCTGCCTGGGCAGCGCAAACAGGGGCGTCGTTCTGGTATGGCAAGGTATGGCACTCGCCATACCTTGGCAAATAAAAAAAATGTATTTATTTTTATTTTTTTATTACAATTTTTTATGTTGATTTAGAATTCTAATGTCAACATTATGAACGAAGCTTCGAACTATTCGGTACAGCCCTAGCATGTTTTGATATGGTCAATTATCTCACTTTTACTAGGTGACTTTTACTGTGACTAACTGAAATATGCCAAAAAACAGGAAAATGGACATAGGGACGTTTTTTAATCAAAGGGCAGCAGAGACAAGTGATACAGGGACACAGGTAAGGTCTTACAATGGCTTAGTGATTATAACAGTGCAGTTCAGCATTTAGTAACCCATACTTTTTGTGAATGTGTTTTTGATAATACATTCTGTTGAACACACACCTCAAAACGTAAGGTTATGTATATAACCAAGTTCTATGAATACTGGTGACGCTCAGCGTCATTCTGCACTAACCTCACTTCGTGCACAGCACTGAATAAAAAATCACAATGTACATTTACATACCGACATCCGTCTGGCCACACCCCTATCCGCTTACCTTCATAAGCAGGTGTGTGGTCACCTACTCGCCTCCTTCCCAAACTTTCACCACAAGGCGAGGTCAACGGCCGCAGTGGTGTCCTGACGCTGAGCGTCACCAGTATTCATAGAACTTGGTTATATACATAACCTTACGTTCTATTTCATACTGGTTTCCGCTCAGTGTCATTCTGCACAACAGGAGCTGAGCGGAAGCCAGAAGCTCGACAAATGTACCCCGCTGAGGCCCCCCACAACCATCAGACCGGAGAGGACCGAGCCCCCTGACCCTCCCTAATGGAGGATACCCTCCCTATTGGAGGACGGGAGGGAGACAGATCCGACCGTGCGAAGAGAAACTCGAGCAGCTCAACGCACAGGGTGAGCAAACCGTGGCTTGACCCCACGACTACGCACACGCACAACCCGCATGCCACCAGGGAACGAACGGAAGGAACAACCCTCGTTACTGCCCCCAAAAAACACAGGGTCAAGAGCAAACTCAACCCCGTGGCAAGGCCGTAGCAGCGGAGCGCGAAGGAAGACCCAGACCCACTGAAGGGACTGGATCCCCTGGAAAAAGGGGGCCCGGAGAGGTCAATGACGCCAAGCATCAAGACCTCACCAGGCGGTCACTTAGTGACACCGCCCCCCACATCGCCAGCGTATTCGGACAGGGCCCCTCCAAGAGTAGTACGCCGCCTGGCACACTGACCCTGCAACACAGGCAGTCAGCATGGCCGTAACTTGAAACACTCAAAAGGCTAATCATAACGGAAGCAGGCAGCGCACCAGGGAGACGACCCCAGAGGGGTCGATCCCTTAAACCAGGCAGCAGGCTTTAGACCCGAGCCTGGAGCACTGCGGACGAGACAGGCGCCAAAGGGGTCAACTGAAAACAGCACCCCGGCGGAAGGGGCGTATGCTGGCATTGTTGCGCACCATGACAAAGCCTCCACCAAAAAAAACCCACCCAGAGGGATCGAGGCAGAGAAGGCTGACACGATTGGCAGACGTCATGAACGTGCAGGGGCACACTCAACCGGATAACTCGGGAGTTGACTCTGCTCCAACACACCAGGGAATCAACCACCCTCTTGGTACCACATGCGGTGGTTGTTCCTATAACCCCTCAAGAAAAAACTCCAAAACACACCTGCGGGTATATCACCGCAGTACAAGTGTTTCAGTTTTCAAAAAAGGGTTATTCTAGGCCTACGGGTCGACGAAACACAACTTCGGACCGGGCCCGGCGGCTCGGGAAGCACACAGGGCTACCAGAGGAGGTCCAGAAGACCACCCCAACAGCCCCCTCTTTGCCATGCGTGAGAGAGGAGCGAAAATAATGGAGAACCAGCCCCTTTATGATAGCGCAGGGTACAACATGTACCCAACAAAGGGTCTCCATAACGCCCAACCCTGTGACACCCGGGCCGACCCGGCATTTTCCCCCCCGAAAAAAGCACAAGTCCCTCAGGGTACCAGAACAGCAGATCTGCGTCCCCGGCGGACAACGGGTTAACTGACCTGGACCAGCGCGACCAGAACCAGTCCCATGCCCTAACCACGCCGACATCCCCACTTCAGGAGAGGGGGTAGGCATGCGTGTCGATCTAAAACATGAAAAGAGGGCGCCACCCAGACGGTCCCATCTGTACCGCGCTCAGTGGCCCACCCCAAGGGCGTGAGACCCCTCTACCTATCTTCTGATCTATTCTGTTAACATCCCCCAGATATGAACGAGAATCCGCCGAGACCCAGTAACAGGTGCTCGGAAGAGGAAAAAATCCCCCATCCCAGTTGCCATATAAAAACGCTGTTTTAATAACGAGCAACCAAGGCGTACTAGCCTCCTGCGTGATTCTTATCAGAAAACACCCCAAGCCAGCACTATGTACGCGTCGAGACCCAAACACATCAATGGATAGTCTAACCAGACACCAGACATTGGTCCTTCAAGTCGCCTGGGAGAACGACAAGGAGTTGTCGTGCTTCATATTCTTCACTCTTTTTATTATTAAAAAGAAAGAAACACAGACTGACATGAATCCCACGTGACGCGGCAGAGGGTAAATTTTTTTTACATTCTTACATCCCGCCACCCTCACCACAGAGAGGAGACGGGAATCCTCAGAGAGACTTCCCACGTGAGCCATAGATTGCAAAGTCACGGTAACATTGAGTCATGTGACCAACAGACTCAAGTCACACGTATATCGAGCATAGTAGAACAGTAAGTTCCTACGCTCTGCCCCGACAACTTGACAATAACAGACCCTACATATGGGTCTGAAAAAAACTCACGGAAGCCGTCGTCCAATAGAAACGTGCCTAGTGACGTTTTCTATGACGGGGGGAAACCCAGGACTCAACCGCCTGTGATAGGTGCGGAGTCAGGGAACCCCCCCCCCCCGTGCCAAGCTGCCTAACAGCTTGGCCCTGACCGAATGAAAAGAGAGTCCAAGAAACACCCTGACCAATCAGAAGAGGGAAGGAGGGGTTTATCCGGTACCCCCTCGCAAGCCCAACCCTTGCATACGGCAACAACAAACAGCCATATGATACCTTAAGTAGCCAATATGCTAATGAACAGCGCAAAGCTAATTCAATGCACGCTAGCCACAGACACATCTGTGAACAGGGTTTATAACAAGGCCAAGTTATGTATGTGTGAACCCGACACCCGTATCTATGTTGTAAGACACAGAAAATCTGATAGAGAGAGAGCGTCCTGAGCCGCGGTACTTTTTCATACACGAGCATTACTGCAGACCAACACAATAGTGTTGCGGCTCAATATTACTGTTTAAGCAACAGAGCACACAACTAACCTCTACCTTTATGTGAAGATTCAGGTCGAGGCAGAAAAAACCTTTTTCAACCGAGTGTAAGCTGCAGGCCTTGCTTAAGCTCTAACTAGACTTAAAGTCTAGCCCTCCTATCAAACCCATACTAGCGAAAGATTCACACGTCGTATCCCCATCATATGTTTGGTGAATAAACACACAGTTTGTAACAAAAAATACAGTCCCTCCTTTTAGGAGGGACTCTTTATTTTCCACAAACAAATCATATTTGGGCCTGGAAGGGAACAGGGGGGAACCACAGAGGGAAAAAGTCAACTTTTAGCGACGCTTGCCACGAGCCGCTCGGGACTTGCCACCCCGGGGAGCCCCGGAGGGACGGTAAACGATCGGAGGCTGGTCATGACGATCCCTACCGTCACCTCCGGGCGTAGATGGGTCGGCTGCAGTGGCGGAGGCGCCCTCTCTCCTCCTGGCCTTCTTTGCCGAAGGTCCAGCAGTGGCGGTGGTAGCAGCGGCGGCTACGGCGGCGGAACCCCGACGACGAGCCTGCCGTCTGACTCCACCGGCGACATCGGGCGGGGGGAAATGAGGCTGGAGCACGGAACGCTCCTCCTGCATCTCCCTGCAGGTTGAGTTCATCAATTGCAGTGCCGACCCGAAAAGTCCAGCATCGGAGAGGGGTGCCGTCAGAAGTGGAGTCCTCTTCTTCTCCGGCACACGCGCCTGCTCCAGCCAAAGGTGGCGCTGGACTAGAGTGGCCAGGGCGTGTACTTTCCCAGCGGCTATGGCCTGCGGCTGGATCAGATGCAGGATGGCTCCTGCCGACTGGGCGAGCTGATCATGTTGCAAATCAGTCAGCTCCATACCGCCCGTCAGTATCCCGGACATGAATCTCGCCAGCTGCGCGATGTTAGAAGTGGCAGCCAGAGATTGCGTCGCGGAGATAAATGACTGGTCACTACAGAAAGCCAACCGCCTCGCCGATTTCCCTTGGGGAACCGGCTTCCGTAATGGCTCCCACACCACCTCAGGACTAAGGAGCGCCGCCATCGGCCTATCAAGCCGAGGCACGCCCTCCTTCATGTCTTCTACCAAACCCACCACCCTCGTGACTTGCACGTAGGCGGGGGTGAGGCCCATGATGTGGGAGACCACCTGTCCCTGACGGACGTAGGCCTCCATTGAGGGGAAAAATGGACAGACAACGTCCACCCCTCTCACCGGACGGCATTGCCATAGATGACCTATGAGATCGTCAGGAATAGGAACAGGCAGTGGCTGCGGCAGCGGCACGCCATTTGCGACTGCCGCTGCCGCCATGAGCTCGGGGAACAAAGCACGCAGTTCCCCCTGCATACTTTCCCCCACCGAGCTTGCGTCCCTCACATGCAGCAGACTACTGGTTAAAGAGCCACATTCTGATGTGGCTGATAGCAGGGCATCCCGCCGCCGAGTCGGAGGTTTTAACCCAACATCTGCGTACAAGGAATCCCAAGGAGACATCTCACCCCCCTCCAGTGTTACCTGGACAGGCGGCGGACATGTCTCCACCGGAGCGTCGAACAAGAACACGTCCGCTTCTACCATGTAGTCCTCTGTTTCCATCGGCCATGGAGAATCAGACGCATCCTCATCCGGCTCCAGCCACTCACCAAAACCAGGCCGTTCGCGTCTACAAGCCACCATCTTGCGACGGGAGCGAGCCGACGCAAAAAGTTTGCGTCTCAAATCCCCCGCAACCAGAGGAGCCGGCCGCCCAACAGCGGACGACTCCCAGGAGGCAAAGGAACCAGAGCCGGAACCAGGCCATCGCACAGGAGACGGCGATGGAGAGGCAAACTATCTATCGGACGCCTACCGGGCGCGGCTGTCGACCACGAAAGAGGCCTCAACCCCGCTCCAAGACGCACGACAGAGGAGGCAATGGAGAACCGCTGGTGAAGGGTGACGTTGCTAGCGCGACCCTCCGAGGTAAACATTATGACTTAGCTTTTTTCTTTTTTAAATATATGAGAGAAAGAAAATAGTAAGAAAAAATGTAAACACGTATCAACTTTCTTCAACTAACAACCTCGTCAAGTGGGGTATATACCAAGGCACTTCGTTGTGGTGAAAGTGAAGAAGGAGGCGAGTAGGTGACCACACACCTGCTTATGAAGGTAAGCGGATAGGGGTGTGGCCAGACGGATGTCGGTATGTAAAGGTTCATTGTGGATTTTTTATTCAGTGCTGTGCACGAAGTGAGGTTAGTGCAGAATGACGCTGAGCGGAAACCAGTATGAAATAGAACCGTACCTAAGGAAAGGACAGTTATGATATTACATTCTGCATAATTGGTATGCAAAATATTGTAGCCAGTGTGTAGGGAATTAAGGAGTATTGTCCTACACATCAGGAGAGGACTATTAAACATAGCCAGTCTCAGTTATGCTGTGGCTGAGACGGGTCTCGATTAATGAAGCTGATAGGAGACTGCTTCTCGGCTATACGAATTAAAGCCACGATTGAAAATAATGTACTTCCTTCTTGACAATAGCATATACTATAACAATAATACGAGAGGATACAAGAACAATGAATCTCACTGCCATGTAGCCTACGCCATGTACTGTATAGCCCACTGGCGGACTCAGGGGGGGGTCAGGGGGGGCGGCCTGGTGCCCCCACGGTCGAAAAACGCACGCTTAAGTGCCCTTTTGAGTGAAAAAAATGAGAGGATGTGCCCTATTGGTGCCCCCACGGTTGAAAAACGCGTGCTTAAGTGCCCTTTTGAGTGAAAGAAATTAGAGGATGTGCCCTATTGGTGCCCCCACGGTTGAAAAACGCGCGCTAAAGTGCCCTTTTGAGTTAAAGAAATTATAGGATGTGCCCTATTGGTGCCCCCACAGTTGAAAAACGTGCGCTAAAGTGCCCTTTTGAGTGACGAAGAATTTGAAGGTGTGCCCTATTGGTGCCCTTCCAATGGTCTAAACTTGACCATGTGCCCCACGGTTAAATAATATCACGCAAAAGTGCCCTTTTGAGTGAAAAAAATTAGAGGACGTGCCCTATTGGTGCCCCTCTAATGGTTAAACGTGACCATGTGCCCCCACAGTTGAAAACATTGCGCTAAAATACCCTTTTTGAGTGTTGAAAATGAGAGGACGTGCCCATTGGTGCCCTTCCAATGGTCTAAACTTGACCATGTGCCCCGACGGTTAAATAATGTTACACAAAAGTGCCCTTTTGAGTGGAGAAAATTAGAGGACATGCCCTATTGGTGCCCCTCTAATGGTTAAACGTGAACATTTATGCTAAATATGGGGTATGCTTGGGGATAACTATATATAAAACGTTATACACTGTTATCTTCATTTTAAGGGTAAATTAACAATTGGAGAAAAGGCTCAGAGAAAATTAAGGAGCATAAACAAACAGAAGCACATATGGTAAGCATGGTAAGATGGAGCAACTTCAAACAGAGACCACTGGAAGAGACTTTCAGGAGGGCAGACGTAGAAGGCCAAGCCAAAAGAGAACATGAACGACAAAGAACCAGGGAGCTAATGACAAGACTGGTAGACATCACATTGTATCTTGCACGGCAAGATGGGGCGTTCAGGGGTCATGATGAAAGTGGTACATCTTTGAACAAAGGGAATTTCCTTGAACTTGTACAGCTACTTGCAAAATATGACTCCACCATCAAAATGCACCTTGATAAAATCAATCACATCCAGTCTCAACAGAAAAAACCACAGACATCACTGTTGTCCTACAAGACACAGAATGACATAATCAGTGCCCTTGCCACCTATGTCAGAAGAGTAATTCTCAAAGAAATGGAAGATTCCAAAATATTCTCCATTCTCTTGGATGAGACAACTGATGTTTCTCATGTCGAACAAGTGTCCTTTGTTGTTCGCTTTGTCCATCAGATGGAAATCAAGGAGAGATTTTTACAAGTTTGTGATGTGAGTGGAACAACAGCAAAAGAATTGGAGAATGTTGTGATGACATTCCTTGAGGAGAATGGATTAAAAGTGGAAGACATCAGGGGCCAAGGCTACGATGGAGCCGCAAATATGAGCGGAAGCTACAGCTGTCTGCAGTCGCGAATTCAGAGCCACAATGAGAAAGCTTTATACGTGCACTGCCATGCCCACTGTCTCAACCTAGTCTTGGTGGAGAGTGCCAAATCAAGCCAGCATTTTGTTCGGTTTTTCAATTTAGTTGAAAATCTGTACACTTTCATATCCAGATCTCCAAAACGCCACGCTGCGTTTGTGAAAATGCAACAGACCATGTACCCTGGCCAAAGACTCTGTGAATTGAAAAGGCTGTCTGACACATGGTGGGCGTGTAGAGAAGATGCTCTGAGATCCTTGAAGAAGGTCCTTTCTGCTGTGGTGAAGCTGCTTCAGAACATGGCTGATAGTGATCCACCAGACTCTGCAGCAGGTGATGCCCGGATGCTCTTGCGTAGCATAGATTTTGAATTTATGCTATGCATGGAGATTGCCACACCTGTCTTCAATGAGACTGCCATTGCATCTGCTTCACTTCAGAGAAAAGACCTTGACTTGTCAGCATCATACACCATTGTGGAGGGAGTCATACAAAGAGTGAAAGCAATGAGGAAGGATGAGGAGTTCAAGGTCCTTTTCTCAAAAGCAAAAGGGCAAGCAGAGGCAGCAGGCATTGAGGTGCCAGAAGAAATACCTGGACAAACAAGACGCAGGAAGGTACCTCAAAGGTACAGGTATAGCTCTCAATCTGCTACGGAGGACTAACAAGTCCAAGACTTGGAGGAGCACTACCGGGGAAAGGTGTTCTTTACCTTTCTTGACATACTCTCCCACGAGCTACACCGAAGATTCAAAGGGAAGGATGACACGCCTACTGGGTCAATCCTATCAGGTCTTCACTGCCTTACCATCTCAAGTCACTGGAAGGGCATGACAAACGACACAGCTGCTGTATCTGTCAGAGATGTGTGCCAGTTTTATGATGTAGAGGAAGAGAATGTTGTCACCGAACTCAAGGTATTCCACTCTTCATATGCTCTCCCCTCCAACAATGTCAAAGCTGCGCTTAAGTGCCTTAAAGACAATGATGTGGAATCTGTTTTCCCAAATATAACCATGCTCTTCAAAACATATGCTACAATACCAGTGACAACTGCTTCAGTAGAGCGATCATTCTCTAAACTGAAGCTGATCAAAACCCAGCTCAGAAACCGATGTGGGGAAAAAAGGCTCTCTGATCTTATGCTGCTTTCAATTGAGAGGGATATCCCAATTGATCATAATGAGGTCATTGACATATATAAACAGAGGACCAAAAGACGAATTCTGCTATGACTCCCCCACCCACCATTGCAGCAATGGAGAGCCAGCACATACAAATCTGTCCATGAAAATAACCAACATGTGGGGCGGCTTTGGCTCAGGGGTATAGCGGGTCATCCAATGATTGAAGGGTTGGTGGTTCGAATCCCGCTCAAGCCCATGTCCATCCCATTGCCGTTGTGTCCTTGGGCAAGACACTTAACCTACTTGCCTCGTATGAATGTGTACGCATGTGAATGAATGTTGGTGGTGGTCGGAGGGGCCGTAGGCGATGATTATTCGCCACGCTTCCGTGAGTCTGCCTCAGGGCAGCTCTGGCTGCAATTGTAGCTTTCCACCACCGGTATGACTGTGTATGAACGAATAATGGACTCTGTAAGCGCTCTGGGGTCACTGGGGTGTCATGAAGAGCGCTATATAAATCTAATCCATTATTATTATTATTATTATTATTAGAGGTGATAGAGGAGAGGACAGAGGATGGCAGGAGGGAGGAGTCAGGTGGTACAATATAGTACGTTTAATGGAGAGAATGGGGAAGATAGGGAGGGGGAGGGAGAGAAAGAGAAGGAGAGAAGGAGAGGACAGGAGGAGAGGACAGGATGAGAGAAGGAGAGTAAAGGACAGGAGGAGAGAAGGAGAGGAGAGGACAGGAGGAGAGAAGGGGAGTATAGGAGGAGAGAAGGGGAGTACAGGTGGAGAGTAGGGGAGTATAGGAGAGAAGGGGAGGAGAGGACAGGAGGGGAGAATGAGAGGAGAGGGGGAGTACAGGAGGAGAGGACATGAGGAGAGAAGGAGAGGAGAGAGAAAGGAAGAAGCTCAACGGCACTCAAATTAACTTGAACTGTTAAACTGTTTTATGAAATAAAAATGTTAAAGGTGTATTGTTCCCTGTGTGTTTTTATCATAGAGGTGTGGTTATACTATTGATCTGGATTGTCTATGTTATTCTAATGTTAATCTTAATCAAGGATGAAGACTATTTCATCATACATGACGCATCATAGCTTTTTGCTCACTGATGGGGTCCCATGTTGTGCAGTAGGTGCCCTTTTTTATTTTCGCCCCTGCCCTTCAAACAGCCTGAGTCCGCCACTGGTATAGCCTGCCTATGTGATCAATAAAAACGCAAACTTGAATTCCATCATCATATTTATATGTTGTGTCTGTCCACTATGTTTGCTACTTTGTTATTTTTTCCCCCTATGTAAAGCGACCTTGGGTCTCTTGAAAGGTGCTATATAAAATGAAGCTATTATTATTATTATTATTATTATTATTATTATTATTATTATTATTATTATTATTATTATTATTATTATTATTATTATTATTATTATTATTATTATTATTATTATTATTATTATTATTATTATTATTATTATTATTATTATTATTATTATTATTATTATTATTATTATTATTATTATTATTATTATTATTATTATTATTATTATTATTATTATTATTATTATTATTATTATTATTATTATTATTATTATTATTATTATTATTATTATTATTATTATTATTATTATTATTATTATTATTATTATTATTATTATTATTATTATTATTATTATTATTATTATTATTATTATTATCACGTCTGTGCGGGAGCTCACAAATAGACTGTGGTAGTCTCAGTGAAGTTTCAACGGAGGTCATCTATTCTAACCAACAAATTGAAGTAGAAAGCATTTCGTTGTGACCAATCTTATTTGGAAACATGACACACAAAATAATAGTATTTAGCTTTTTATTTTAAACAATATTTAACCACGTTTGGAGGTGGGTGTTCTGTGTCTGCCCCCCCCCCCCCCCCCGTGCCAAACAAGCAGGCCAACCTCTTGTTCGAGCATGAGCCCGTTATAATTACACTACTGTCGCTATTTTACAATTAACTATAATGAATTACGGGTCATACAGAACACGCCAGTGTTGAAATTAATGCACGGAAGCTTATTTCCGCGTTGTAGTCTTCATATTCTACCACTGGGCAAAGGGCCGTAGCCAGGGTTTAGAAATTAGGGAGGTCCATTAATTTTTTTGGCCCAGACCGGCCCACTATAATCGGTTGGACACCACCCAGCCAGGGTTTAGAAATTAGGGAGGTACATTTTTTTTTTATACAAACTTTATTATCTAGAGATCAACTTAAGGTCAGTCACTCACAAAGTCATTTACAGGACGTGGGGGCACTTACTGGTGAGTGGCCTAAAGAGTGCACCAAAGCCCTGTGGTCTCTTATGCATTTATAATTTGGTGAATGGGCTAAATGCATGCCAAAATGAGTTATACAACCCAACCTATTCATTCAAAATGCATTATCTATAATAAAAAGTCACCTGTTGTTGGTAAAAAAAAATATTTTACTGAAGTATTAACACATTGACGACCAGCATGTAGCGCCGATTTATAGGACAGAGGTTTGTTTACAAACCGATGTACTTTCTAACAGCTATATATATATAATTTATAGTATTGCTATCTGTCCATTCTCATTGTCACTTGAGTGCATAAACCGTGCCTTCATAATGCATGAGTTCCTTAAGCGCTCCAGACTCAGATTCAAGTAAATTAGGGTAAAGCTGGGTTTTGTGACTGGTCTCACATAAATTAAGGACATCATTTTGTCTGCAAAGTCTGCAAAAGGTCATAGAAAATAAAAATCCATCGGTTGGTTGTCATTTTATAGCGTCGTGAATATAAGGTTTATCGCACTTTTCGCCTAGTCTTTTTTCTGGGAAGCTAGATATGAGGCTAAAGGCTAGTCACGTTATATCAAACGCCATTTCTGCTGTATATATACGAATGAAATAAAACAAACTGCGTAGCATCCGGACTATTACAGAGCATCTATGGATGAAATGGGGGCGGCGGGGAACGCCGATTACTATTATTGATTAGCAATACAGTGTGCGTTCAATATACCATTTTCACTGATCGATCACGTTACGTTTTAAAACAATGTCCAATCCAGCTGTAATTTGGGGGAATAGTATCCTACCATCAGGCCATGTGATCGCCGGCAGCATTTCGTCATTAGTCATCGGAATCTGGTAGATCGATATGTCCATTGGCTAATCATAAATCCATTATTCCAGGCTGAAATATGCGTTCGGTAACGGGATCAAAGATGGAGGGTGTTCGTTTGGAACCGAGGCTCATATGAAATGCCCACAGACAGTGAAAAGGTCCTGCAAATCGATCGCGGACGTTAATAGCGTTATTAATATGGAATAAAACAATAACAACTCGCCGGTCCTCAACGGGTGGATTCGAAACATGTATATATACGTGGACGGTCCACATAGTGTATTTCTCCACTTCTTGGCTCACTGAAAGTACACAAAATAAGGACAGACAAAGACAGAGACACAAAAAGCTGTACAATTTAAACAATACCATACTGGTAATGAGCAAATAGTTGTTTATTCAATTAATGCATGGAGCTGTTCCATCTTATTTCATTTGATACTAACTACTCAGTTCATACAGATTTCAAGTATCCAAATATCAATGATGAATATTGCATAAGGTTTACACAGTTAATAGATCACCTGTTTTATATTCATGCTCAGAGAGGAGTAATAGTTAGATCTTTGTATGTGTGATTTATATGGCAATTAAATCAATGGTGTGCTTGTTTGTTTGGGGAGTTTGACCCAAACAAAAATTACCGCCGGCCACTAGGGGGCAGCGTCTCGTTAGTAGTGCTGATCAGCTTAGATTATGGACCTAGGTGATGGTCACTCACAGAACGTGGGCTTATTTTAGCCAATGCGATGCTGACCAAATAACGTTATCATTCATATTATTATCGACATCACCATGGCAGTGATGGCACACACAAACTACCGCAGGTTCCTCCTCCTGCTCACTGTCCCTCCTCGGCCCTTCTGCCTGTGTCTCTGCCTGGCTGGCTACCTGAGGCTGTTGTTGCTGCACAGCCTGCACTATTATTGTGGGTGACGACGTTGAAGCTGCAGCTGCAGCAAACATGCCTGTGATTTTATTATATTTTTCAGCATCCACCTCTAGATTTCTTTACGTTTCTTCTGTTTCTCCATTTTTTTCCTGTTTGCCGCATCTGTTCTTCTCACACCACGAGAAACAGGCGAAAGAGGAGGGGGGGGGGGGGGGCTTATTAAGAGATGTGATTGGGCGGCGGGCCAGCATAATGGGCCGCTGTTCCCAGCCTAGTGGGGGAGGGGCTTAGTAAGCGATGTGATTATTGGGCCGGCCCAGTGTCAGTGAGTACCAAATGGGCCGCTGGGCCAGGCTAGTGGGCCGGTCTTGGTCCTCGCTCCACAATGGTGCAATGAAGTGTCCACAATGTTCTGCTGTCGACTAAAAACACACTTCTTCAATCAATATCTGAAATAATAATGATTGAAAATAAAAATTACTAACCTTTGTACTGTCTTTTACTATTATGCACTTTGCTACTAAGTAATCTACCGTGCCTATATTACTTTAAACTACTAACGAGTCGGTCGCAGTCAACCAGCACCTGGTACCGGGTCGTCTGATCCTTTAGCACAGCTGGATAGTGCGGCCACCTGTGGATCCTATGGTCCCAGGTTCAAATCTCCTCGGTTACATTACTACCTACTATGCTAATATGTCTATACTGCTATGCACTCAAGACTGTAGCACTCAAGTTCAACACTGTTTGACAAACAATGTTACTGACCCTTAGCTGCCAGAGTTATACCCTTCCTGCTGACCTGTTGTACAGTGCTTGTAAGTCTCTTTGGATAACAGCGTCAGCTAAATTACTAAATGTAAATGTAGCTACAGTAAGCGTGTGTGTGTGTGTGTAGACATAGATATATATAGAACACTAGATAGCTTGCCCGCGCTGCCGGCCAATGGAGAGCGACGTCACTGAACCGCCGCCATCTTGTGAGGGTCAGCCTTGAGTGAGAGTGAGTGAGCTGCACAGACAAAAATACTCATAACTCGCTGAAATATTGACGGATTTACAAACGGTTTGGTTTATTACAAGCATTATTAACGTGGCTATGATTCAAGCGGTTTGTAAAAAAAAACATCTTTAAATTTTTTTTTATAAGTATGCAGTATCATAACTACATCTTTGATGTTTATAGCAAACCAACCCGTTTGTAAATCCGTCAATATTTCAGCGAGTTATGAGTATTTTTGTCTGTGCAGCTCACTCACTCTCACTCAAGGCTGACCCTCACAAGATGGCGGCGGTTCAGTGACGCTGGTGACTCCGCCTTAAGCTATCTAGTGTTCTATTGATATCTATGTGTGTAGACCCCCCGTTAATCTGGGATTGTTTACAGTCCAACAGGAAACTCCCCAGCCCAGTTCCAAGGCACATCACACCCCCTTCATTCATCAGTAAAGACTGCTGCACCGGGCGCCACCAACAGCAGTGAATAATTCATCCACCTGTCCAGCTGCACACTTAAAAAGGCGTCTGCAACGCCTACGCTGGACTCCAGATGCCAAAGTGGGATTTGACTTCAATTAATGTTGATCAATACACTGATGTGGAGACAATAAAGCCTGAAGTCTGACTCCGTTCATTGTTGTTGTCTGTGAGATTCTGTTGTGGTGTAGTACCAGACAGGCACGTGCACACATAGAGGCCAAGGGGTGCCTGAGCACCTGCCCCTCTAAAGTCCTGTGCACGTCCCTGGTACCAGATGCAGGCCTGGAAAAAAAGAATGGCTGAGTGCATGTCATCTTCTAGAGGATCATTGGAGATCAATCAGCCAATCAAACCTTTCTTTGTATAGCACGTTTCGTACAGTAAGTGCAACTCAATGTGCTTCATGGAACATCATTTCAAAGAAGAATTAAGATAATTAAAAAGGCAAGAAACATTTCTTTTAAAAATGTCCACAGATTCAGAAACCTGTAGAGCCTCTGGCAGGATGTTCCAAGGGCTATAATAAATAAACGCTGCTTCTCCTTGTTGTTATAAAGGCTATAGGACCATAATAAATAAAAGCTGCTTCTCCTTGTTGTTCTAAAGGAGCAAATGCTGATTTATTTTGCACATAATGTCACACGCATCCAAAACCCCTAAACAGTTTTGCACACATTAATGTGAGAGTAAATTAGATTGAATATGGCCACCAGTGATGTCATCCGAGACATTGAATCCTTGTGTTGTGTTAATTGAAAGGTTAACAACCATAAGGTAGCAGTCCCTATAAGCATCAGAAAACGTAAATAAAGTACTAATTGACCACTGGAAAAAAGGTACATAATGTAGAAGGGTGGATTATCCCTACTTAATGAGGGTGAGATTCTACTAACACCGGATAGTAGTAAGTAAGTAAACTTTATTTGTATAGCACCTTTCTCAGATAAAATCACAAAGTGCTTCACAGAAGTAAAACATAGCAACATAGAGATGAACGCACTACACATAAAACAATTCTGACACATCGTAAGCATAGGCATAATTACAATTAAATAACTAAATATGAGTGCAACTAAAAACCTAAAAACAAAACAACTATTATAAATAAATAAACAACGTATACAACCAGGAATTATTTAAAAGCCTGTCTGAATAAAAACTTTTCAACTGTTCCTTAAAAGTGGATAGGGAGTCAAGTGAACGCATAGAAAGGGGGAGGGTGTTCCAAAGGGTAGGGGCCATAAATTGGAAGGACCGGTCACCTTTTGTTATTAACCGGGTCCGTGGGACAACCAGGAGATTTTGGTGAGAGGACCTAAGTGCACGACTGGGGGAGTAGGGGCGCAGTAAATAAAAAATGTACACAGGGGATCTACCTTGGAGGGCTTTAAAAGTTAAAACAAGAATTTTAAAATGGACACGATAATTAATGGGGAGCCAATGTAGAGTGGATAAAATAGGGGTGATGTGGGCACGCCTACTTGTCCCAGTTAAAAGCCTTGCCGCTGCATTTCGAATGATTTGCAAGCGGTTTAGCACAGATTTATCTAAACAGGTAAAAATTGAATTGCAATAGTCCAGGCGTGATGAAATAAAAGCATGGATGATCATTTCCATTTCAGCTCTAGAAACAACAAATCTTAATTTGGCAACGTTTCTGAGCTGATAAAAACATGACCGTGTGAGCTGGTTGACATGGCTGTTAAAAGACAGAGAGTCATCAAAAATTACATCTAAGTTCCTCACATGAGGTTTGACACACTGACCTAAGGGTCCAATAGAATTTTTTTATAATGGGGATGATGTGGTCGGGAGCAATAATGAGGGCTTCTGTCTTACTTGCATTAAGCTGAAGGAAATGATCAGCCATCCAGCTCTTGATGGCATCGATGCATTCATTAATAATGCAAAAACGATTACACTCACTGGGCTTAAAAGAACAATACAATTGGATGTCATCCGCATAAAATTGATAAAATATTCCATTAAATAGTTTAATAATCTGGCTTAGGGGAAACATATATAGGGAGAACAGCATTGGCCCTAGCACAGAACCCTGCGGAACCCCACAGGACAGTGGGGTAGAGACCGACATGAACTGACCCACTGACACAGAAAAGCTTCTATCAGCTAGGTAAGATGAGAACCATCTCAGTGCTGACCCAGAGATCCCAAACACATCATTGAGCCTACGCACCATAACCACATGATCAACCGTGTCAAAGGCTGCACTGAGGTCCAATAAAACTAATAGTGAGTGTTTACCATCATCTGCAGCCATTACAATGTCATTGGTAACCTTAAGAAGGGCTGTTTCGGTGGAATGAAATTTCCGAAAGCCTGATTGGAATGGGTCATGCAGATTATGGGTTTCTAGAATAGTATAGGAACCCAGCAGAGCTAAGTCCAGCGGGGCCCCTAGCTGTAGTGCTGCGATACTAGGTCTAGAGTTTATGAATGTGGTGGATAGGGCTCTAGGATTTACCAACCTAGGGTTCAGGAAATAGTCCTCTCCTGATGTGTAGGACAATACTCCTTAATTCCCTACACACCCACACTTCCCCTAGCACGCTATGCACCCACTCACACCCATGGTGGAAGTAGTGGTTAATATGGTTTTTCCCTCAAAGCAGTACCATGCCTTTTTGCTGGTGAAGACCTGAAATCAGTGCACCGCCGCGTTAATGTTAGAAGACAGATTATACACTGGTTATTCACTGAAACACATACACAACACTGTGGATCAAATTAGCAGTATCTCCCTTTACTGGAAAGCTGTCAGATCACAACAGGGAATAACACACATGTTACTAGTACCCTTCGCTCTCAAGGCGGCAATTAGTAGCAACAACACTAGTAACTTTCACTCTCAGGTGACAATACAGTAGTAATGAATGGGCACGCTTTTACCCTAAAGGTGACTATACAATAGCACCACTATAGCACCCTTCGCACATCAGCGGCAGACTACGGCCACGAAATGGTGAATACCAAAGAGATATTTTACACGGTCCAACCCCGTGTGTAACCTGGGATACATGTATAACCTGTATGGGCCCACACACTGGAACTGCACTTTACCTATGCTAAGCCGGCACATTAAAGTAACCCGATTCAGATTCAGATTCAGAGTTTTTATTTGCCACATGGAATCATACAATCAGAGTTTCTTCATTACACAATCATAAATAACATTCCATGGACAAAAGGAGCAGGAAGAAGAATAAATCTTATAGTTACCTGCCCCTTATTCCTAAACTAAAGAAGTATTTTCTTAATGGTCGGCGTACAACCTAATTTATACAAATAATAATTTATACCATTATACAAGAAACTCACAATTCACAGTTAAACAAGGAAACAATTAAATAATAATAATAAAGAATAAAGAATAAAAGAAAAAGAGAAAAAAAAAGAAAAGAAAAGATCTCACTATTCAGATCACATTTGATTTTCATACTGAGTAAATATTTCTTTTTTATAATTTTTTTTGAATAGATAAACACTACTACATCCCTTAAGCTCGCTAGAGAGAATTCCACAACTTTACACCAATAACTGAAGGACACATCTGTTTAAATGTGGTACGTGCAAACTGATGTTTAAAATTGTATTTTCTCCTACTAAACTCACTTTCTAAATGAAAAAGATTTTGTAGTTTTTCTGGCAGTGTATTATTTCTTGCCCTAAACATCATTAACATTGTTTGAAACTTAACCATGTCTTCAAGTTTAATTATTCTAGATTTAATAAATTATGTATTTGTGTGTTCTCGATAACTCACTTTATAAATAAAAATAATTGGTAAAAACCCCGTTGCAGCGCTGAGTCCTAGCTTGGGGACGTAGTGGCCGCAAACACAATGGCCCTTTCACTCTCTTGAGAGCCTGAACAAATAAAAGGGCTGTATTCCAGAGGCAAGGGAAAAGCACGGGTTGTACCTTTAACGAGCACGCGCGCATATCAAAGTTCGCCGCCACGGCGCATACAACAATGTCAAGTTCACGTTAAACAGTCTAGCCGTGGCTGGCTTTAGCACGCATGTTCCATAAAGTCTGTGCTTCTCCGGCGATAAAATGGTCTCTGTAGACCGTCACCTGATCCACCCCGGCCGGGAGAGTGCAGGTAGTCAGCTGGTGGTCTGGCTGGTGCCCGAGATGTCCAGTATAAGCCTTGGGTGAAACGTCCTTCTTCCACTGATAGCTTGGTTGGCACGATGAGCTAAGCTAACTCACAATGATCAAATTACCTAGTAGCCAGTGTGGCTAACTTATACTTGTTCTAACACGTTAACACTCTGCGTTATACATAATCATAGGCCACATTATTAGCTGTTAGTTCGATGCTCAGGAGAGCCCTCTCCCGCACGTCTGCTCTCATCGGCGGTCTGCGCAGGGAAGGGGCGTATTCCTTGCTTTTTCATGTCTTCCGCAGTACACCGGACGCGTTTATGCCTTCTACAACGCTGTTCGGTTTCCGGGTTCCTCTGATTGGCCACTAAGCCCACGTGACCCTACGCTAGCACGCCCCCCTTATCGCCGCCAGTTATCGCTTACGCCCGCGCATGCGCATGAGCCGCGACAAGCCCCTTCAATGACAGAGCTCTCATATTTGCGACTGCATAAACTATATCTTAAATGATGGCTATGTGTCTAATATGGCCGTCGCTTATCAATGACTTGTTTAGTTTACATCAGGGTGAGCGCTGTTGCATTCGCAAATATGAGAGCCAGCAATACGCAGCTCCAGTTAACCTAATTTATACCGTAACGAATCATTAAAAAAATATACCGTTAACTGGAATATGTTGTTTCTTTACACATATGTTGGATTATGTAATTGGTTTGTCATGACAAACCAATAAAAAATCGCTACTTTACATCAGGGTGAACGCTGTTACACTGCCACCACCCACTTCAATGACAGAGCTCTCATATTTGCGAATGCATAAACTATATCTTAAACGATGGCTATGTGTCTAATATGGCCGTCGCTTATCAATGACTTGTTTAGTTTACATCAGGGTGAGCGCTGTTGCATTCGCAAATATGAGAGCCAGCAATACGCAGCTCCAGTTAACCTAATTTATACCGTAACAAATCATTAAAAAAATATACCGTTAACTGGAATATGTTGTTTCTTTACACATATGTTGGATTATGTAATTGGTTTGTCATGACAAACCAATAAAAAATCGCTACTTTACATCAGGGTGAACGCTGTTACGCTGCCACCACCCACTTCAATGACAGAGCTCTCATATTTGCGAATGCATAAACTATATCTTAAATGATGGCTATGTGTCTAATATGGCCGTCGCTTATCAATGACTTGTTTTGTTTACATCAGGGTGAACCTATTCCAATGTCTATACTGAATACCGAAGTCTTTTAACAGACACATTCATGTGTCTACATTATGTTATAGCCATAAGTAATATATTTACGTCTTGTACTGGCAAAAGTCCAAAACAAATGCCACAACCAGGAGTTGAACCAACAATCAACAACGGGCGAGTGCTCTCACCATTATCTAACTATGGTTAAGTTAGGAGTTAAGGATCGTTTTAACATTCACTTAACAGTTATGGTTAAGACATAAAGTTAAGGTTAAGGTTAGGGTTCGATCCTCAGCAGAGGAACTAAACATTTTGGTGAAAATGTTTAAAGATTAAAAGAATGTATGTAATATATATACTTGTTTGTAATACGTACACATGTTACATTTTCGATACAATACGTAAATAAATATATATACATATATATATGTATATATATATTACTTGGCTATAACATAACGTACATTATGTACCTTTTTTCTTCGATTCGATTAGTACTTTATTTACATATTTTAACGAATTGGCCGCCAACAACGATTATATACAGTACGTGTTTGTCTAACAACCGTTGAACGCCAACCACGTATATATATATATGTTATTTGGTTTGTTTTCTTTTTATTCAATATTTCTATTCATTACAGGAACACGGACTCGGGGTTAACATGGGGAATCCTCATGAGAATATAAAAGTGCAATACCGGCCGCATCACGCTAGACGGCGGTATCGAGCACCCTTTCTACCCTTGTATCTTTCTCTGTGGGATGGCCCCAGGTCTCCGGTTTCATGTTTTCTTGTCGGGCGAGTGCAGCCGCTCTGCCGGTTCCATCGAAGCGCGTCAAATATCTCCGATCCATATGTTGTGGAGGATTATGCCGTCGACGAAATGGACATATACAGATGGCGATCAAACAATTGGAATATTATTTTTGGAATACTCCCGGCCACAGGTGAGGACGATTTGACGTACATTTTAGCTTGATCCTGCAATGCTTTCATACCGATCTGGCTGATAACCGTTTTTAGTGTTCAATGCGAATGCCATTACTGACAATCAAATAATAAGAAACGACCCCCCCCCCCCCCCCCTTTTATGCATTCATGATGGAACATAATAGCTATGATATAGATTTGATTTCGGGATAATAGCGTATACAGGCAAGACATGGCAACGTCTATAGTGGAATTGACGTATAGGGCTTTAACTCGGGATTTCCTGAATTACCCTAGACCGCTCTAAAACCATACTTATATTTACCACGGTATAACTCGGGAACGTATGGATGGAAAAATGTATTCTTTCTCACATATTGAACGATAGATGTGATGTCAAATGGGCCATAGTATTGTATCCATACTGTAGCTATAATATAGAATATAGTTATAGTTCTACAAACAAGGTGACTCAGTCCTATATTTTAACATGTGGCAATGCGACCACAGGGCCAGGGCTTAACCCCGGCGCTGAATGAGTTAAGTGAGATCAGGCTGCTATAAGACATGGTATTGCTATTTTTTCATCTACATTATTTCATTGAGCTGTAATTAACACAACACAGGGATTCAATGTCCCAGATGACATCGCCGGTGGCCATATTCAAACTCATTTACTCTCAATAACTGTCAAACTAAATTAACGTGTTTGGATGTGTGTGAGATTATGTGCAAAATAAATCAGCATTGTCCTTTTGGTGAAGTGCCTTATATGTTTATTTTAAGTTTGTCATCTCATGTCCTCTGGGTTTCTAAGTGTGTTTTTAACTGAAGCAGAAAGGTAAAAATGAATGAAAATGAAAAATAAAATGCATTTGTACAAAAGGCTAAAGGGGAGAGTATCTCATATTTCCTCTTTCTGACTCAATGAATACATTTAGAGTTCCACTGTAAACTCCCAAAACTACAACAGGACTTTCCCTAAACACCGGTATATATTTTCCTTTTTGCAGTGAAAGCTTGGGGCCGGTTTAGAAACACTGTTTGTGTGTCTGTGTGTGTCTCAACGACATTGGAAATTAGTGTTACCTCAATTGTCCTTTCGAGAATAAACAAAGTTTTGAATTAGGACCCACCGTCCGTGACACAGGTGTCACATGTACTTTACATGTTCTGGACATTTCCATATAAAGCTTTATCCTTGATTTTACCTCATGAAGTCCCAAAGGGACACTTGTGGAACATCCTGGTGGGGTCATATGACAGATCATGTGATGTTGTGCTCCCATAAACCACCTTTCCACAATGCTGACTGATGGTGGTGACTAAATGACAGAAGTAGCTAGCATTCAAAAGCTAGATTCTTGTTGCTAAAAGGTAAGATTTGCCCATTTAAGAATTATAATGCTTACATAACATGTTCTTTATTATATATAACCTGTTGTGAACACATTTCTTGAATAAAATGATAAAGAAAACAATTGATAAAAATCGCTGTGACACACCTTAAAATGTTCATGAGAATTTGATGTGACATATATGTCACAATACGAACAATTATTATGATCTGCTCAGTTAATTTGTCTGATTCAATTATATTTAGTTAATATATTTTATATTGTTCAATTGTTCAAAGCATATTAACCCTTTAATCGCCAATGACGTGTTAAGACGTCATTCTCCACCATGCGTAATCTGCCAATGACGTCGTACAGCGTCTTTGAGATCAATATTTCAAATTTCTGTCATGGCAATCATATTGGTAAAATGTGTTTATTATTGGATTGATCAGAGAGAGAGTGGAGTTTCTTTTGGATTTAAAATAAGTGGATTATGGCTTGTTCAATATCTCGCCCAGTCTATGTTTGAATGAATGAATGAATGAATGAATGAATGAATGAATGAATGAATGAATGAATGAATGAATGAATGAATGAATGAATGAATGAATGAATGAATGAATGAAAACTTCATTTAACAGATTGCAGAATGGGTACAATACATACGGCTCAATACACACAATTGTTAAGGGGATGCAGACCAGAGAAAGACGTTTGTCTTGTTTACATCAGGGTCCCCCATTTTCAATTCATATCGATAGTTTAATAGCTAGCCTTGCCTCGTTTAACAATATGCAAAATATGTGTACAGCCCTGTACTCATACTGAAGTTATTCTTGGTATATAATACTACACATACTACTAGGTCTGATTGTGTAACGAATCGATTCCATGTCGCGCTGTGTGTGAGTGAGAGAGAGAGAAAGAGAGAGAGAGAGAGAAAGACAGAGAAGGAGAGATAGAGGGGGATACTAATTAATTTCGCCCCCCCCCCCCCCCCCCCCCCCCCCCCGGAGAAGAATTCACGAGCCGCCACTGATTACCTCCCGTTACGGTACCGGCAAGACGTTCCGGCGGACAGTCGCAATCAGAACACGGGACCCCCGGCTTGTCGCCGTCAGGGGTTGCAATAATTACCCCACCGCCATCTTAATTAAAACTGTGGTGATTAAGAGTCATTGTTTACCTTCCGCGCAGCAGCCATTTATATGCGTGTCACCGCTCGCCTAGCACCGGCTTCTTCCGCTCAACCTCCCCGCTCGGGGCTGTTCGGGGGGGTCTGTCACTCTCCACTTCTTTTATTTATGTTCTCCCTCCCCCGCCGGAGAGACGGGACCGGTTGCGGGGGGGGGGCCTCCGGCGTCACCCAATTATCCTGTGTTTGCTGATTGTCCTGCGATGGACAGCGGCGGTGGGGGGACGGGAGACGCACAGAGGGAACAAATAGGATTCCGGGGGGGGGGGCAGGACAGGTGGAGTGGGGGGACGGAGAAGGAGAGAGATGGGAGCGAGGCGGACAGGTAAGGGCGATGGGCCGGGTAGATAGTAGTGCGGAAACAGCAGGGGCCGTAGGCATGGTCGTGACGGGAATTTCCGTTCACAGGAGTGAACGTGAACGATCACTAAATAGAGCTGTTCACGTCACTAAATAGAGCTGTTCACGTCACTAAATAGAGCACATTCACGTCACTAAATAGAGCTGTTCACGTCACTAAATAGAGCCGTTCACGTCACTAAATAGAGCCGTTCACGTCACTAAATAGAGCCGTTCACGTCACTAAATAGAGCCGTTCACGTCACTAAATAGAGCACATTCACGTCACTAAATAGAGCTGTTCACGTCACTAAATAGAGCTGTTCACGTCACTAAATAGAGCACATTCACGTCACTAAATAGAGCTGTTCACGTCACTAAATAGAGCTGTTCACGTCACTAAATAGAGCCGCTCACGTCACTAAATAGAGCACATTCACGTCACTAAATAGAGCTGTTCACGTCACTAAATAGAGCACATTCACGTCACTAAATAGAGCTGTTCACGTCACTAAATAGAGCTGTTCACGTCACTAAATAGAGCCGATCACGTCACTAAATAGAGCTGTTCACGTCACTAAATAGAGCACATTCACGTCACTAAATAGAGCTGTTCACGTCACTAAATAGAGCTGTTCACGTCACTAAATAGAGCCGCTCACGTCACTAAATAGAGCTGTTCACGTCACTAAATAGAGCACATTCACGTCACTAAATAGAGCTGTTCACGTCACTAAATAGAGCTGTTCACGTCACTAAATAGAGCCGTTCACGTCACTAAATAGAGCTGTTCACGTCACTAAATAGAGCTGTTCACGTCACTAAATAGAGCACATTCACGTCACTAAATAGAGCTGTTCACGTCACTAAATAGAGCCGCTCACGTCACTAAATAGAGCTGTTCACGTCACTAAATAGAGCTGTTCACGTCACTAAATAGAGCCGTTCACGTCACTAAATAGAGCTGTTCACGTCACTAAATAGAGCCGCTCACGTCACTAAATAGAGCTGTTCACGTCACTAAATAGAGCACATTCACGTCACTAAATAGAGCTGTTCACGTCACTAAATAGAGCTGTTCACGTCACTAAATAGAGCCGCTCACGTCACTAAATAGAGCTGTTCACGTCACTAAATAGAGCTGTTCACGTCACTAAATAGAGCCGTTCACGTCACTAAATAGAGCCGCTCACGTCACTAAATAGAGCACATTCACATCACTAAATAGAGCACATTCACGTCACTAAATAGAGCACATTCACGTCACTAAATAGAGCTGTTCACGTCACTAAATAGAGCACATTCACGTCACTAAATAGAGCCGCTCACGTCACTAAATAGAGCACATTCACGTCACTAAATAGAGCTGTTCACGTCACTAAATAGAGCTGTTCACGTCACTAAATAGAGCCGCTCACGTCACTAAATAGAGCACATTCACGTCACTAAATAGAGCACATTCACGTCACTAAATAGAGCACATTCACGTCACTAAATAGAGCTGTTCACGTCACTAAATAGAGCACATTCACGTCACTAAATAGAGCTGTTCACGTCACTAAATAGAGCTGTTCACGTCACTAAATAGAGCCGCTCACGTCACTAAATAGAGCTGTTCACGTCACTAAATAGAGCTGTTCACGTCACTAAATAGAGCCGTTCACGTCACTAAATAGAGCCGCTCACGTCACTAAATAGAGCTGTTCACGTCACTAAATAGAGCTGTTCACGTCACTAAATAGAGCCGCTCACGTCACTAAATAGAGCACATTCACGTCACTAAATAGAGCACATTCACGTCACTAAATAGAGCTGTTCACGTCACTAAATAGAGCTGTTCACGTCACTAAATAGAGCCGCTCACGTCACTAAATAGAGCCGCTCACGTCACTAAATAGAGCTGTTCACGTCACTAAATAGAGCACATTCACTTCACTAAATAGAGCTGTTCACGTCACTAAATAGAGCTGTTCACGTCACTAAATAGAGCCGCTCACGTCACTAAATAGAGCACATTCACGTCACTAAATAGAGCACATTCACGTCACTAAATAGAGCACATTCACGTCACTAAATAGAGCTGTTCACGTCACTAAATAGAGCACATTCACGTCACTAAATAGAGCCGCTCACGTCACTAAATAGAGCCGTTCACGTCCCTAAATAGAGCTGTTCACGTCACTAAATAGAGCCGCTCACGTCACTAAATAGAGCCGCTCACGTCACTAAATAGAGAACATTCACGTCCCTAAATAGAGCTGTTCACGTCACTAAATAGAGCCGCTCACGTCACTAAATAGAGCCGCTCACGTCCCTAAATAGAGCTGTTCACGTCACTAAATAGAGCTGTTCACGTCACTAAATAGAGCACATTCACGTCACTAAATAGAGCCGCTCACGTCACTAAATAGAGCACATTCACGTCACTAAATAGAGCTGTTCACGTCACTAAATAGAGCCGTTCACGTCACTAAATAGAGCTGTTCACGTCACTAAATAGAGCACATTCACTTCACTAAATAGAGCCGTTCACGTCACTAAATAGAGCCGCTCACGTCACTAAATAGAGCCGATCACGTCACTAAATAGAGCTGTTCACGTCACTAAATAGAGCCGTTCACGTCACTAAATAGAGCTGTTCACGTCACTAAATAGAGCCGCTCACGTCACTAAATAGAGCTGTTCACGTCCCTAAATAGAGCCGCTCACGTCACTAAATAGAGCACATTCACGTCACTAAATAGAGCACATTCACGTCACTAAATAGAGCTGTTCACGTCACTAAATAGAGCCGCTCACGTCACTAAATAGAGCTGTTCACGTCCCTAAATAGAGCCGCTCACGTCACTAAATAGAGCTGTTCACGTCCCTAAATAGAGCCGCTCACGTCACTAAATAGAGCTGTTCACGTCCCTAAATAGAGCCGCTCACGTCACTAAATAGAGCCGTTCACGTCACTAAATAGAGCCGTACATACTAATCCCAGACAGTCCCACTCACAACAAGTGACCCCCTTGTTCTTATCATAGTTTCATATGGTTAGTCACGCACTTTCATATAGTAAAGAACTAAGTGGTAAACTCATCACTTCATTTACGCTTCTATTAAACACAAAATGTAGAACTTAGAACATGTTTCAGGAAGTGAACGACGTCGGTTCATGTTCACCAAACTGAGCCGTTCATGTCAGCCACCCTCGTCCCGGTCACTCTGTGTGAGAGAGGAGGAGGAGAGGGCGGCAGAGGAGCTGTGGAGGAAGGCTAAACCAACACACTCACACAGGAGCACAGATATGATCTCAATGCTATGTCGTTAAAAAGATATATATATTTATATATATATATATTTCCCGCTATACCCTCTATAGCTACTGCATATTGTATGAGGTTGGCAGAGCTCCTCTCCCAGGTGCTTTATGGTGTGCGTTCAGACACTCACACACTGGGGAGACGTGCAACACTTTACATCCACAAGCGTTCTGACGGGTGGAAACGGTTGGTTTCCCTAAATGGCTTCAACGCAGCCGGGAGGTCCAGCTCTAGTATCCTACTGAGAGTCGAGGGAAGCACTATGAAATATAACGGAGGCCTCTAGAAAGCACAGAGAGCACCATCGTGCCAATATACAGTACATACAACCCAGAGAGCGATATACAGTACATACAACCATGGTGCCAATATAATAATAATAATTAGTGCTGTCAGGCGATTAAAAAATGCATCTAATTAATTACAGGATTTGTAATTAATTAATCTAATTAATCGCATTTTAATCGCATAACCATTTTAGGCCTGATATTCTATAATCATATTTCAAATTGCATGTGTCCGGATGGCAGAATTCAGTACTGTATCTACAAAACCTTCTGTTTAATCATCTTCCATTTATTAATTTGCTTAGATTTGTCAGGTCTGGTAAATTTTAGCATGATGTTATTCACAGTCAAAGATAAAAGAAAATGTATTGATATTCTCATTTAGTTCATTACAATTTACTCAAGCCTAGTAACAGACACAGTATTTCTGACACTGGGAATACAGTCCCATAGATGTCCCTAGAATCAGATACCAAGAACATGCAAATGGACCATATTAAAAAAAAGTCTGTAAATGTGTATTCTACGTTATTATGGAATGAATGAGATAAAAAAAAAAAAAAAAATTATTTAAAAAAAAAATTAAATGTTTTTAATTAATTTTGAGTAGATTTTCTTAACGTGATAATTTGCTGTGTAATTAATTAATCTAATTAACGCGATAAACTGTCAGCCCTAATAATAATAATAATAATAACTTTATTTGTATAGCACTTTTCATACAGAAGTTGCAGTTCAAAGTGCTTCACAACAGTAAAAAAATACAGGCATAAAAAGATAGAGAGGTAGCAAGGTAAGGTAAATCACAGTGTTTCACATTAGGATCTAGCATCCCAATAGGTTCTCTGTTTACTGTTTCATTCACTAATACAAATAACAAAAATAGTTTAAAATGATTCGGTTTAAAAATAGTCTAAAAATTATAAAATGAATATACAGTACATACAACCCAGAGAGCGATATACAGTACATACAACCATGGTGCCAATATACAGTACATACAACCCAGAGAGCGATATACAGTACATACAACCATGGTGCCAATATACAGTACATACAACCCAGAGAGCGATATACAGTACATACAACCATGGTGCCAATATACAGTACATACAACCCAGAGAGCGATATACATATGTCCCTCGACCATCTAGTCTGCCTGGTAGATGTTTCCACCTAATGCAGCTGGTGAGCTTCAGCCATTCATTTAATCGGTGGTAGTGCCAATATTTATTTAAATGGCATATTCCACGTCTGTGAGATGGTCTACAAATCAAAATGTAAATTTTTTGTGGCGAAATTAAGAAATACTAGTTTTGTGATTACAAGTGATTACAACTTCCTGGGTTCACTTGACCCGCTATAATCTGTTATATAATCAATCATGGAAAACACAGTTCTGTTTCATTAGGGGATCCGCTCGGCATCACTTATCACGCGCACTGAATAAATTCCACAAATGTACCTTTAATACCAGTATTAGTCTGACCACACCCCTCATCAGCTTACCTTCATAAGCAGGTGTGTGGTCACCTGCTCTCCTCCTTCTCGCTTTCACCACAAGGAAGTGCCTCGGTAGTACCCCACTTGACGTGTTGTTAGTTGAAAAGAGTTGTGACGAGTCTACATTGTGCTTAATTTTTTCTTCTCTCATATCTGTTGTAAAGAAAAAGTTTGGGTCATAATGTATTCTTCGGAGAGTAGACCCGCTAGACCTACTCTTCACCAGCGGTTCTCCATTCCCGCCTCCGTCGTGCGTTTTGGTGCTGGGCTGCTGCCACTTTCGTGGTTGCCGACCCAGCCCAGGAGGCAGCCGATGGATAGTTTGCCTCTCCGAAGAGCCGAGGAGTCGGTGCCGTCGCTCCGGCGGTGGCCTGATCTCGACTCTGGTTCCTCTGGTTCCAGGGAATCGTCCGTTGGTGAACGGCCGGTTGTTTTGGAGCCGGAGGATTTGCGACGCAAACTTTTCGCGTCTGCCCGTTCACGTCGCAAGATGGTGGCATGCAGGCGCGAATGGCCTGGTTTTGGGGAACTGCTGGAGACCAGCGAGGATGCGTCCGGCTCTGGATTTCCGATGGAAACTGAGGACTTCATGGAAGAGTCGGACGGATTCTTGTTTGATGGTCCCGTGGAGGAGAGTATCCCTCCTATCCAGGAAACACCGGAGGGGGGAGAAATGGCTCCGTGGGACGCCTTGTTCGAAGATGTCGAGGAACCACCTTGGCCTCATCAGCAGGATGCCCTACTATCGGCCACATCAGAATGTGGCTCCTTGACCAGTTGCAGCCTGCTGCATGTGAGGGATGCGGGTTCGGTGGAGGAAGGTCCGCAGGGGGAACTGCGGGCTTTGTTTCCCGAGCTCATGGCCGCTCTCCTCTGTCCGGATATGGTGTGGGAACCCTTATGCAAGCCGGTCCTCCAGGGTAGATCGGCTAGGCGATTGACATATTGGGGTGACCAGTCATTCATCGCTGGTACACAATCGCTGGCTGCGGCGTCTAACATCGCCCACCTAGCTAGATTTGTATCGGGGATTATGACGGGCGGCACGGATCTGACCGAGGTAAAATGTGATCAGATCACCCAGGCGTCAGGAGCTGGCCTGCACCTTACCCAGGTGCTGGCCATAGCCATGGGGAAAGTGCGCGCCCTGGCCACCCTGGGCCAGCGTCATCTTTGGCTGGAGCAGGCCCGTGTGCCGGAACGGAAGAGAGCCCCTCTTCTGACGGCCGCCCTCTCCGACGCTGGTCTGTTCGGGAAGGCCCTGCGGTTGATGACCTCAACATGCAGAGAGATGGCAGAGGAGAGATCCATCCTTCAACCCCATTTTCCGCCTCCCGTCCTTGCCGGTGGAGTCAGAAGGCTTCCACGATGTCGAGCTGTCTCCGTCGTCCCTACCACTGCCTCTACCGCCGCTGCTGGCCCTTCCAAGAGGGCCAGGAGAAGAGACGGCGTTTCTGCTGCCGCCGGCCCATCCACGACCGGAGGAGACGGTAGGGAACGTCGAGACCAGCAGACAGTAACCTACCGTCCCTCCGGGGCTCCTCGGGGTGGCAAGACTCGAGCGGCGCGAGGTGGCAGACGCCGCTGAGAGTGACTTTTCCCCTCTGTGTCCCCTCTCCTTTACACCCTCCCCGGCCCCTTTATGATTGTGTTTTTGTGCCAACTTAAAACTTATGACAATAAAATGTTCCCCGACATAAGGGGGACTATGTTTTTTGGCCAAACAAACTGTGTGTTTCTTCAACAAATCATATGGTGGGGTTGTGTAAATATGAATCTGCACTTTTACGTTGTGAGATGAGTCGTGTTGTGTTACGAGATTAAGCAAGGTCTGCAACATACACTCAGTCATAGGGGGTTCTATTAGCCTGACGCTCCACATGCAGGTAGAAACTGGTGTTATTCCGTTGCTTAAACTAAGTATATGTGTCTCACAATGCTGTTGTGTTAGTTGCAGTAATACTCGTACACACACGTTCCACGGCCTAGCCGTTACTCTCGTCAGCGTTTTTGCTATGTACGACATAGTCAACGGGTGTAGGATTCACACACATACGACTTGTTTTTGTTGTAAATCCTGTTCACATTTTGTGGGTAGCGGGCATTGTATTAGCTTACGCTATACATTAGCTTTTCTACCGGAGGTTTTCAAAATGGCTATAGTTGTTTTTTGTGTGTAGGGAAAGAAGGGTTTTTTGTGAGGGGGTGTCGAATAAACCCCTCCTTCCCACTTGATTGGTTTAGGAGATTGTATCTCTTCTGCTGAGCCAGTCAGGGCCGGGCCGTTAGGACGTCTTGGCAAGGGGGGGGGGGTTATCCTGCCGACTCCTATTACAAACAGGAGCTGTGTGCAGGGTTTCCCCCCGTCGTAGCGGTGTTGCTATGGCGACGCCTTCCATGAGTTACAGAGTGTTAAGGTGTCGAGTTAGAGCGTAGGGCTCACGGGTCTGCTACGCTCGATTTATGTGTAACTTGACTCAGTTGGTCACGTGACTCACAGTTGGCATGTCTTTCTCATGACTACAACTCATGTGGGAAGGTTTCTGGGAGGGTCTAGTCTTTACTCTCTGATTAAAAAGAGTGACTGGATGTAAAATCATGTGAAAACGGGTTTTTTACTCCCAGCTGTGCAGTTGGGTTCATACGGGTGATGCTTCTTCTTTATTATTATAAAGAGTTGGATGTGTCTATATGAATTGGAAATGGGGGTCCCTGATGGAAACAAGACTAACGTCTTTCTCAGGTCTGCCTCCCCTTACCGATTGTGTGTATTGAGCCGTACTGTGTTGTACCCTTTCTGCAATCTGTTGGTTAAAGTTTTCATTCATTCATTCATGGAGTTGGTTGCATCCCGCCCCTCTTGTCGTTCCCCTGGGCGTCTTGGGGATTCAATAAGATGGTCTAAATAGCCTATTATTGATGTGGATATGCCCAACGCACACATAGTGCTAGCTCAGGATGTTCTGTTGGACATTAGGTAACTGACTGGCGCGCCTTAGTTGCTTGGGGTTAAAACAGCGTTTTTATAAAGCAATTGGGATGGGGGTTTTCCTCTTCCGACGACCTGTGTGGTTGTCGACGGGTTCTCGTTCATATCAGGGGATGATAACGGAATGGATCTGAACATGTGTGGAAGGGTCTCACGCCCTGGGGGTGGGCCGCCGGGCGCGGTTCGCACCGAAACGTCTGAGTGGTGCCTTCTTTTTATGTTTAAGATCAACACGCATATCTGCCCCTTCTCCTGGAGTTGGCATGTCGGCGTGGTTAGGGCACGGGACTGATTCTGGTCGCGCTGGTCCGGATCAGTTAAACCCGTTGTCCGCCGGGGATGCAGATCTGCTGTTCTTGTACCCTGAGGGACTTGGGCTTTTTTCAGGGGGAAAAATGCTAGGTCGGTCCGGGTGTCACAGGGTTAAGCGCTATGGAACCCTTGTTGGGTACATTGTATTCTACACTGTCGTAATGGCTTACGGCCGTGCCAACCTGTACACGCCCGATCTCGTCGGATCTCGGCCGCCACGCAGGTTGGTCTTGGTTAGTACTTGGTTGGGTGACTTCCTGGGAATACCAAGAACGGGGTGCTGGGGCTGGTTTTCCATTCTTACGCTCTTCTCTTACGCATGGCGAAGAGGGGCCTGTTGGGGTGGTCTTGACCTCCTCGGGGGACCCTGTGCTCCCCGTATCACCGGGCCCGGTCCGGAGTAATGTTTTCGTTGACCCGTAGGCCCGGGATAACCCTGTTGGAAACTGGCACACAGGCTTTTCCTGAGGGGTTATGGGACCAACCACCGCATAAGGTAACACCTGGGTGGTTGGTTCACTGGTGTGTTGCTGCAGTGTCAACTCCCGGGTTAACCGGTTGAGGGTGCCCCTGCACGTTCATGACGTCTGCCAATCGTGTCAGCCTTCTCTGCCTCGACCCCTCTGGGTGGGGGTTTTTAAATGGAGGCTTGGTCATGCAACAACGCCAGCATACGCCCCTTCCGCCGGAGTGGCTGTGTTCAGCTGTCCTTTCTGGCACCTGTCTCGTCCGCAGTCTCCAGGCTAGGGTTAATAGCCTGTTGCCTGGTTTTCCCCGGTGCGCTGCCTGCTTCCGTTGGTTAACCTTTTTTGTGTGCTTACGGCCATGCTGACTGCCTGTTCTGCAGGGTCAGTGTGCCAGGCGGTGTACTGTTGGGGAGGACAGGGCCCGCTCGGCTGAGGGGCCTTTGTCCGAATACGCTGGCGATGTGGGGGGCGGGGTCACTAAGTGCCCACCTGGTGGGGTCTTGATGCTGGCATCATGGACTTCTCCGGGCCCCCGTTCTAGGGGGTCCAGTCCCTTTGGTGGGTCTGGGTCTTCCTTCTCGCTCCGCTGCTACGGCCTTGCCACGGGGTTAGGTTTGCCCTTGACCCCGTGATTCTGGGGGCAGTAACGAGGTTGTTCCCTCCGTTCGTTCCCGGGTGGCATGCGGGTTGTGCGTGTGTGTAGTCGTGGGGTCAAGCCACGGTCTGCTCACCCTGTGCATTGAGTTGCTTGAGTGCCTCTTTGCACGGTCGGGTCCGTCGCCCTCCCGGGAAACCTCTAATAGGGGGGGTGCCCTCCATTAGGGGGGGTCGGGGGGGCTCGGCCCTCCCTGTTCTGTTGGTTGTGGGGGGCCTTCAGCGGGGTGTATTTGTCGGCCGGTGGCTCTGCTCGGCCTCCCTATGTGCATAAGTGATGCCGAGCGGATCCGCTAATGAAACAGAACGATAGGTTATGACTATAACCAAGTTCTGTTAATTAGGGGTGACGCTCGGCATCCGACGCCGCTGCAGCCCTTGACCTCACCTTGTGGTGAATGCTTGGGAAGGAGGAGAGCAGGTGACCACACACCTGCTTATGCAGGTAAGCTGATGAGGGGTGTGGTCAGACTAATACTGGTATTAAAGGTACATTTGTGGAATTTATTCAGTGCGCGTGCACGTACGCGAGGGAGTGCATAAGTGATAAGTGATGCCGAGCGTCACCCCTAATTAACAGAACTTGGTTATAGTCATAACCTATCGTTTTAAACTGTGGATGCCAAACAGAGAAGGTAAAGACGACCTTGAACTGTTGAACAGTAATCCAGAACAATTTTATTGCACTGTAAAATATATATATTTTTTAATCTATTCTATTCTACAATTTTATTGCACTGCACTATTGCACTATTTTACTCTGTCTATTTTATCTTACTCTTTTAATTATTGTCTATTTAAAACTGAATCAAACCATAAACAAGGTGGCCTGTTGGGATGTTAGATCCTAATGTAAAAAACTGTGATGTCTGCACTTTATGTGCTCATTTTATGCCTGTCTTTTTTTCTGTTGTGAAGCACTTTGAGCTGCAGTTTCTGTATGAAAGGTGCTATACAAATAAAGTGTATTATTATTATTATTATTATTATTATTATTATTATTATTATTATTATTATTATTATTATTATTATTATTATTATTATTATTATTATTATTATTATTATTATTATTATTATTATTATTATTATTATTATTATTATTATTATTATTATTATTATTTTGAGCTCAGGGATGCGTGATATGATTGTAAATAGCAGCATGAGAGGAGAATAGCAGAGAGAACACTCGCGCCACATTGCATCTCTAATAGGTGATGGTGCACCTATTATGGAAAGAATAATCTGATTTCACACGGTTGTAGTCGAGACTTGGGGCAACATTTGGATATAAAAACCTTGTTGCTCGCTCCTATGTAAGAGGAGTAGCCATTTGAATGAAAAACGCTGATGCCATTTTAACAGGCATTTCTCCAACAAATCATCAACCGACAATGGCTACAGTTTGGGTGGCTATTTGTTCTACCAATTTAAAGTATCATCCGGGACTTTGGCTTTTTGTGAGGGAAGTGGCCCCGAAAACGGAAGGAGGAGAAACTGTGTTCTGAATACCGTTGTGGGCGGAGCTCCCATTCGATTACATTAAACTGTGTTCTCAATAGCATTGTGGGCGGAGCTCCCATTCGATTACATTAAACTGTGTTCTCAATAGCATTGTGGGCGGAGCTCCCATTCGATTACATTAAACTGTGTTCTCAATAGCATTGTGGGCGGAGCTCCCATTCGATTACATTAAACTGTGTTCTCAATAGCATTGTGGGCGGAGCTCCCATTCGATTACATTAAACTGCGTTCTCAATAGCATTGTGGGCGGAGCTCCCATTCGATTACATTAAACTGTGTTCTGAATAGCATTGTGGGCGGAGCTCCCATTCGATTACATTAAACTGCGTTCTGAATAGCATTGTGGGCGGAGCTCCCATTCGATTACATTAAACTGCGTTCTGAATAGCATTGTGGGCGGAGCTCCCATTCGATTACATTAAACTGTGTTCTCAATAGCATTGTGGGCGGAGCTCCCATTCGATTACATTAAACTGTGTTCTCAATAGCATTGTGGGCGGAGCTCCCATTCGATTACATTAAACTGTGTTCTCAATAGCATTGTGGGCGGAGCTCCCATTCGATTACATTAAACTGTGTTCTCAATAGCATTGTGGGTGGAGCTCCCATTCGATTACATTAAACTGTGTTCTGAATAGCATTGTGGGTGGAGCTCCCATTCGATTACATTAAACTGTGTTCTGAATAGCATTGTGGGTGGAGCTCCCATTCGATTACATTAAACTGTGTTCTCAATAGCATTGTGGGTGGAGCTCCCATTCGATTACATTACGCCAGAAAGTTTGACCTCCTCCCTACTTACAGAGAGAGACGGCCTCCTCTCCGTGCTCCCGTTCTCACGGCAGGTGAACCGGTATTCGTCCACGTGAGGGTAGATCTGAGACGAGCCGTGGGACCAGGCGCCTCGACGCGCTTCATGATGATGGAGTCGAGTGCAACAGGGTGGAAGTCGTTAAGGCCAGGTGTGGGAGAGAGGCTCGCTGCGGCGTCCCAGACCTCCCCGCCACGGCCCGGCCACCGGGATCAGACATTCAACATTTACACTTTACATTTGGTAATTTAGCCTGCCGCTTTTATTCCAAAGCGACTTACAAGTTCTGTACAACAAGTCAACAGGAAGGGTACAACTCTAACAGTGTTGAATTTGAGCCCTACTGACTTGAGTGCATAGTAGTATAGAGACATTATTAGCATAGTAATATAGGTAAATGGTGCATTTATATAGCAGCTTTTATCCAAAGCGCTTTACAATTTCTGTTCCTCACATTCACCCGTTCACTCACACATGCACACACCGACGGTGGAGGCGAACATGCAAGGAGCCAACCTGCTCATCCGGAGCAATTAGAACATCTGTTACGGACCGTGTCCTTATGTTATGTGTATATATATTAGGGTTATGTATGTTATCTGTGTGTGTGTGTATATAGGCATGTTTTGGTTGTTCTGTTTTTGTCTCCCTCCTGTGTAACATATCCAATTCTCAGGTGTCTCCCAGTTGCAGCACCAGCAGCCAGCTGGTCAATCAGCAACTCACCCCAGTGCAACGGCAGGTGAAGCTGATTCTGCAATCAACATCCACTCTCCCTTCATATACCCATTTTGTGTGCAGTGTTAGTTAGCTCTTTTGGCTCATTGTGGTGGTGGGTGTAGCGCTTCCTCCGGTCCAGCCCCTCGCTGCCGGTGCGGCATCCCTCCCTCCCACCCTTCCCGTTCCCGGGGGGTCTGCTAGGCCGCCTGGGAGTCGACCTTCGAGGGTGGGGTACTGTCACGCTTCCTCCGGTCCTGCGGGACCGGACGGCAACCCTCCTCCCGGTTCGGCTAGATCAGGTGTCGGACCGTCTCAACTCCCCTTCCATATACCCCTTCAAAATACAACATTGCCAACCGGTGGGCTGATGCAGATCTGGCATCAGCTCACTCACCTGATTACTATTATTTACTGTAATTTATGTTTATTATGTTTATTGTCTGTGTTGTCATTGTTGTCTCCACTTTGTTAGACTTGTGTTCCCCTGTCTGTGTTTTGTAAATATGTTTTAGTCTTGTTGTTCAATTGTTATTGTTTTTCCCAGTGTGTTCAGTTGTTTCTGTCTACCACACCTGTGTCCTGTTTGTAATTACCCTCTGTCTCTAATCAGTGTCTGTATATTAGGTGTTGTGGGCCAGCAGTCACTTGCTAGTTCATTGTTAATTGTTACCGTTGTTGTCAGTCGTGTTTGTTGTTTTCTGTTTTAAGTAAAGACCTTTATTATTCATCACTACGCCGTCTCCTGTTTCCTGTTATACCTCTCCGTTCTACACTGCAAACTGAGTTCCACCACATCATGCCAGCAAAGCGGCACCACCGTAACAGGTGGGTGTCTCTCTGTGTCTTTGGTGATAATTCTGTCATTAGGTACAGTATATAGAGCAGTGGCTTTTCAGAGGTAAAAGCTCTGGTTCTTAGGTATATAGAGCAGTGGCTCTTCAGAGGTAAAAGCTCTGGTTCTTAGGTATATAGAGCAGTGGCTCTTCAGAGGTAAAAGCTCTGGTTATTGGGTACATTTGGTAGAGCTGGTGAAAGCTCTGGTTCACTTCATTGTGTTTTGGTGTTCTTTAGTTTGCTGTACATTTCTGTATTAACACTTTGTATATTTGTTTCCCTTGTGTCACCCAGCCTATGGTGATTGCTTTTCTTTGTATTAATCTTTTGTTTCGCACACAGGGACATTGAGGACAGGAAGATACCCTGGGTCTACATTTTGCATCACGTAGGTGACCTACTGTTAAAGACACCAGCCTTAGAAGTGAGCACCGCCACCTGTACTTTTGGGCGTCTGTGCCTGTAAGGGGGGGTGGGCTTTAATGAACTTTTTATATATCATTTGGTGCTCACTGGTAAGTTCCCCTTGCTCTCTGTGTTGCTGATTTGTGTTTTGTAAAATAAATATAATTATTTTGCTAATTGTGTCACTGCACCCTCACCTACCCTGTCTGTGGCCTTGTGTTGCGTCTCCCTACTGGGGTGCGTAACAACATCCATCAATATACACCAAGGCCACTTCATAAATAATCATAAATAATTAGGGCTGTCAGTTTATCGCATTAATTAGATTAATTAATTACACAGCAAATTATCGCGTTATGAAAATTAACTAAAAATTTATTACAATTTTTTTATTTTTTTTTTTTTTTTTTTTTTTATAATCTTTTTTTTGTATTTCATTCATTCCATAAAATGTAGAATACACATTTACAGACTTTCTTTTGCATGTTCTTGGTATCTGATTCTAGGGACATCTATGAATCTCAGGGAATGTATTCCCAGTGTCAGAAATACTGTGGGCTAGATCCACAAAGAATGGATTGCACGGTGCAAGTTGCACCCTTACTTACAATTCATTATGAATTGAAAATGGGGGACCCTGATGTAAACGAGACGAAAGTATTTCTCTGGTCTGCATCCCCTTAACAATTGTGTGTATTGAGCCGTACTGTATTGTACCCATTCTGCAATCTGTTAATAACATTTTCATTCAATCAATCAATCTGCACTGTGATTGATTGAATGAAAATTTTCATTACAGAATATCAATTAATTTTCTTTTATCTTTGACTGTGAATAACACCATGCTCAAATTGACCAGACCTGAAAAATCTAAGCAAATTAATAGATGGAAGATGATTAAACAGAAGGTTTTGTAGATACAGTACTGAATTCTGACATCCGGACACATGCAATTTGAAATATGATTATAGAATATAGAATATCAGGCATAAAATGGTTATGCGATTAAAATGCGATTAATTAATTACAAATCCTGTAATTAATTAGATACATTTTTTTAATCGCCTGACAGCACTATAAATAATACATTTTGATTCTATTATGATTGTCTTCCATAAGGACCGGGGCAAAAAATTACACCAAACTATGGAAAATGGTCACAATACCGTATATATATATTGTGGCAGATATATCATCCCCCATCACATGGCTATGTGGAGGAAGGGAGATACTGGTGGAGTTGGGACTGATTGAATACACCTGTGCACCACGTGATCACCCACATCCCACACAAACAGAGACACACATAGCATAAACCCTAGGAGAGACAGAGAAGAGTTGAGTGGAGGTGAGGAAGGAGCAGAGTGCATGGGGAGAGTGTGAGATACTGAGTTTGTGAGGTGAGAGGTAGTTTGAAGGAGAGGTTAGAGCGAGAAGGTGTTCGTGTTACTGGACCCTGGACTGGCTAAGATACCCCCCCTTGTGAAACTGACCCTGGACCGGACCCTGCGTATTGAACATTCCCCTTTGTACGAGAGCCTGGCACGTGTTTTGACCTGGAACGTGTTTTGACCCTGGACTGTTATATGACTACTACTCTATGAATGAATGAATGACCTTTATTTATATAGCACCCTTCACAGCACGAATGCACAGGGTGCTTTACACTACAGCTTAATATAAAAACACAATACAAACTAAATCAGAAATAAATGACAACAACAACAAACGGCAGTTAAAAACAGTGAAACCAGATAGAAAAAGTAGAATAAAAGAATTTGGATAAAATCATGAGTCACTAATTAAAACAAAAACTATAGAACAGTGAGGACAAGAAAAAAGTGCCTATGCATGACCAAAAGCCTGTCTGAACAAATGTGTTTTTAATTGTTTTTTAAAAGAGTTCTCAGAGGGGGCAATTCGCAGGTCCAGGGGGAGAGCATTCCAGAGCCTTGGTGCTGTCACCTGGAAGGCTCGATCACCCCTTGTTTTCAGCCTGGACCTGGGGACCACCAGGAGGTGCTGATCGGCAGATCTGAGTGAGTGGGTGTTGGTGTAGGGACGGATGAGTTCAGTGATGTAGATGGGTGCCTGACCGTGAAGTGCTCTGAAAGTGAAAGTGAGGACTTTGAAGTGAATTCTATAGTGTACCGGGAGCCAGTGCAGGGATACCAGAATGGGAGTGATGTGGCATGATTTTTTTGACCTTGTGAGTAGCCTGGCTGCAGCATTTTGGACCATTTGTAATTTATCTGTGGATGATTTGGTGAGACAGGTGAAAAGTGAGTTGCAGTAGTCAAGCCTAGAGGAAATAAAAGCATGCACGGACAGTTCTAGTTCAGAGTGAGATATGATGGTGCGTAGTTTTGCAATGTTTCTGAGGTGAAAGAAGCAGGTGCGTGTGAGTTGTTTGTCTAGGTTCATGGCCTGGTCGAAGACAACACCCAGGTTTCTCAGGTGGGGACGTATGTTGTCTTTAAGGGACCCCAAGTGAGTGGCCACTCTAGCTGCGGTCTTTTCAGCTGCTACGATCAGCACCTCCGTTTTTTTTGCGTTTAACTGGAGGAAGTTACTCCCCATCCAGCTCTCAATGCCGAGCAGGCACTCCTGGAGAAGGCTGAGTTTCTCCAAGTTGTCGGGTTTAAAAGAGCAGAGTAGTTGTATGTCGTCTGCGTAGCAGTGGTATTTAATGCCGGTGAATTTATTGATGAGGCCTAGGGGAAGCATGTAGATGGCAAAAAGGAGTGGTCCTAGCACCGATCCCTGTGGTACCCCACATGAGAGGGGGGTGGGGTCAGATTTAAAAGGACCCACAGCCATCGGACTTGTACTGCTGATCAATAAATATAATTTGTTTTTTGAAATTGTGCTTGTGTGGACATTGGCATTGTTTGTTTTGGTCCGTGTCGAGCCTGAACACCACAAGGCTCATCACAATATACAGTATATATACTATATATTTACCATTTATATATGTATACATCTGACAGAATATACCGGCATATAATCCTTTTTACATACCTTTATATTATCTATCTGTATATATCCCTTACCCACTCTTACTACAGTTATACCGCTGGCCAGTATGACTTACTACTATAGTATCTTTATACCTGTATCACTGTACATAATAATACCATAACACTGCACATACATCTGATACACATTATTATTTATATATACTCCAGTTTAATCCATTGTATATCACTATTGCACTTTCATGACAGTGTGAACAGCACAAATCACATGGAATCTGATCTTTTCAATTCAGATTGGGGTCACTTTCATGGGGACCTAAATCAGATACAGGTCTGACCTTTTGCAATGCGACCTCAGTCTGAACAGTCATGCCACTTTCGTGTGACTTTTACGTCACTCTAGATTGACATTTGTCACAATTTGTTATGTTCATCTTCTTTATTGTTCATTTTACGCATGCAGGTCAGTTCAGGAGCGTGACCAGTTCACACTGGAATCTGATATTGGCATTTAAAAGATACCGCCTTTGGAACAGCGCTACCCCTCTCAATGACACATGTACACACAGACACACATGGACATGTACACACAGACACACATGGTCATGTACACACAGACACACATGGACATGTACACACAGACACACATGGACATGTACACACAGACACACATGGACATGTACACACACAGATAGAGGAACAGACACACATGGACATGTACACACACAGATAGAGGAACAGACACACATGGACATGTACACACACAGATAGAGGAACAGACACACATGTACACACACAGATAGAGGAACAGACACACATGGACATGTACACACACAGATAGAGGAACAGACACACATGGACATGTACACACACAGATAGAGGAACAGACACACATGTACACACACAGATAGAGGAACAGACACACATGGACATGTACACACACAGATAGAGGAACAGACACACATGTACACACACAGATAGAGGAACAGACACACATGGACATGTACACACACAGATAGAGGAACAGACACACATGGACATGTACACACACAGATAGAGGAACAGACACACATGGACATGTACACACACAGATAGAGGAACAGACACACATGGACATGTACACACACAGATAGAGGAACAGACACACATGGACATGTACACACACAGATAGAGGAACAGACACACATGGACATGTACACACACAGATAGAGGAACAGACACACATGGATATTGTGACGAGCCTGGTGGTGGTGTTCAGACGTGTCACGGTTCAAAAACAAACAAATTCAACTGTCCACACAAGCGCAATTTCAAATCAATAAAAGATATTTATTGAATAAGGCAGAATATAGTCTGATGTGCAATTAGAGTAGTCGTAATACAGTCCAAGGTCAAAAACACAAAACAGGCTCTCGTACAAAAAAGGGATTGTTCAATACTCAGGGTTTGTCTTCCGGTCCAGGGTCAGTACACAAGGGGGTTTCTCACAGCCAGTCCAGGGTCCAGTACACAATGAACACCTTCTCGCCTTCACCTCTCCTCTCAACAACCTCTCACCTCGCAAAACTCTCTCTCTCTCTCTCTCTCTCTCTCTCTCTCTCTCTCTCTCTCTCTCTCTCTCTCTCTCTCTCTCTCTCTCTCTCTCTCTCTCTCTCTCTCTCTCTCTCTGTACTCCGCTCCTACCTCACCTCCACTCAACCATACTCTGTCTGTCCTAGTGTTTTATGTTATGTGTGTCTGGTGTGTGTGTGTGTGTGTGTGGGGTGTGGGTGACCTCGTGGTGCACAGGTGTGTTCAGTCCTAATCAGCTGCCTAATTGATTATCCTCCTCCCGTAGCAGTAGTATCTCCCATCCTTCACGTAGCCATGGGACGTGGGATGATATCTGCCACAATATGTACACAAAGCTAGAAGAACAGACACACATAGACAAACATACATACAGTACACTACATATTACTACATAAGACTACAGTACACACATGCATGCACACGGATACACACACACCTATAAACATTATGCAAATACACATATATTGCCATGAAGCAGGGAACACACACACATGCACACATGAACACACACACATGCACACATATGCAACACATGTAAAATGACTGTAATGTGATGTAATTATTGTATAATCATTATGTGCTCATTTGAACTAATGTACTTCTTGTAATGATGATATGTAATGACCACTTCTAAGTAGAAAATCCTAACCAGGGACAGGGGTTGCAAATTAGCCTTGGCTAGAAATCCTACAGTACATGCAATGCATCTGTATATTGTTATTTTACAATGTTTTGTCCCTGACAAATAAACAAATACATAAAATAAATAAATAAACCCAAGACCTATGCGGAAAACAGCATAAACACAATGTGGATTTAAAATAAATCCACAGGTTCTGTATAAATATATAAAATATAGGCCTAAATAAAATGGCAGGCTACAGGTTAATAAAATACAATGAATGTGTTTACTTTTTTTCTGACGGTCCTTTTCAACGGATAGTCTGAAATTTTACAACCAAGTTTACAACCAGGAATTTGCACTCAAATGGCCGACCAAGTCATAAATACAAGTGGTAAACTTGGGCTGGTTCCGTGATACCCGAGTTCAGGAGTTGTGACATATATCACTGACCTTCAGTGCAAACATACTTCATTCTTCAAGGTAAATGGTAAATAGTGCATTTATATAGCAGCTTTACAATTTTGTTCCTCACATTTAACCCATTCACTCACACATTCACACACTGACGGCGGAGGCAACCATGCAAGGTGCCAACCTGCTCATCGAAAGCAGTTAGGGGTTAAGTGTCTTGCTCCAGGACACTTCGACACCCTGCCTGGAAGGAGCAGGAATCGAACCGGGAACCTGCGGATTACCACACTACTGCTCTACCTCCTGAGCCACTGTCGCCCTCAGTGTATGTGTGAACAATAAACATGATTCTGATTAAATGAGACATGACTTGCATTGGCATTTGTTTCTGTATAAGGCCATTATCTGTGATCCTCCACTCTACATCACCTCATTGCTGGACTGGAGCTCTGGACCTTATCACACTCACTCTGGTGATTGGCTTTCAACACTTAAGGTTCCCAGAGTTTGCACTGAATTAGGAAAATCTGCTTTTAGCTTCTGTGACGCAGAAACATGGAGTGTTTTGCAATGCAATTTAAAACCCAATTCATTAGTATCTATTGGTCAGATAAAGTCTTTAATAGCAAACCACTTCACCACAGTCTGCAGTTGTTTTTAATTACCGTACTTTTCGCACTATAAGCCGCACCTGAATATAAGCAGCAGCAGCTAAATTGAATGATGTGTAAATATATAAGCCGCACTGGACTATAAGCCGCAGGTGTTTTAATGTTTAATTACCATATGTAAGGGTTCGTGCACAGAGGGGATTGTCGGGAAAGAGATGGCTGTTTGAGGAAGCTCCCATTTATTAACATTTTTGTTTAAACAGTTTAAACAGTTAGCAGCGCCGGGTACAGTAGGTAGCAACGTTAGCTCTCATAACGATAGCCAGTTAGCAGCACCGGGTACATATAGGTAGCAATGTTAGCCAGTTAGCAGCGGCAGGTACATATAGGTAGCAACGTTTAGCCAGTTAGCAGCGGCAGGTACATATAGGTAGCAACGTTTAGCCAGTTAGCAGCGCCAGGTACATATAGGTAGCAACGTTAGCCAGTTAGCAGCGCCGGGTACATATAGGTAGCAACGTTAGCCAGTTAGCAGCGCCGGGTACATATAGATAGCAACGTTAGCCAGTTAGCAGCGCCAGGTACATATAGGTAGCAACGTTAGCCAGTTAGCAGCGCCGGGTACATATAGGTAGCAACGTTAGCCAGTTAGCAGCGCCGGGTACATATAGGTAGCAACGTTAGCCAGTTAGCAGCGCCGGGTACATATAGGTAGCAACGTTTGCCCATTAGCAGCACCAGGTACATATAGGTAGCAACGTTAGCCAGTTAGCAGCGCCAGGTACATATAGGTAGCAACGTTAGCCAGTTAGCAGCGCCGGGTACATATAGGTAGCAACGTTAGCCAGTTAGCAGCGCCAGGTACATATAGGTAGCAACGTTAGCCAGTTAGCAGCGCCAGGTACATATAGGTAGCAACGTTAGCCAGTTAGCAGCGCCAGGTACATATAGGTAGCAACGATAGCCAGTTAGCCAGCGCTAGCCAGCACCTGCGAAATCGAGTGCCAAACTGATGATATCAGACGTTGATATCAGGAGCTGCAGTAGCTAGATAACATTAGACAACGCCTCATGTATAAATAAACTAAAGTGAATAGTTCGTTGACTGGGTCATTTTGTTTAATGCTTCAGTTATGTTGAAAGAGGAGCCCTGAGCTGCTCATACACTAGACTAGACTCTTGCCGTAATGGTTTGTTGACGTGGGGGAGGAGGAGGGGCAAGGCGTGCACTGCTGCAGCAGATTTAGGAGTCTGATCTGACGGTCACAGAGCTGAGGGAGTGTGCCCAGTTAGCTGTAAAAATCCATAGATTAGCCGCACCGTTATATAAGCCGCAGGGTCGAAAAATGGGGGGGAAAGCCGCGGCTTATAGTCCGAAAAGTACGGTATGTGTCTCTTTTTTTGTATTTACTATGTGTTGTATTTCTCAACAACATTGTAAATGAGAGCTCGCTCTCAATGATCCTTCCAGATTAAAGACTTAATTGAATTGAATTGAATTGTATATGCTATGAGTAGAATAGTAGTAGAGTAGCCTACTATTCTCTTAGGTAAGGTATTTCTACTTTTACTTAACTAAAGCATTTGGGTAATTCTTCAACCACTGTCTATATGAATAGTAGTCTTGTTACTGATGTACAGGACAGGTTAAAAAACACACCTCTTCAAACAATATCTGAAAGAAAAACAAGGGAAAAAAAATTCTTACTGTCTTTTACTGTTATGTACCTTACCACTATGCTACTATATTTATACTCCTACCTATCATGCTAATGAACACACATTGGTGCCAACAGGGCCGCCTCAGGGGTTGTGCGATCAGTGCGGTCGCACAGGGCCTCGTGGAAAGCGGGGCCTCGCAAAAAAAATATAATCAATCATCACAGACCTAAAATCTAGTTTTGCTTACATGCTTATATATTTCACATTAGACGTTTGTAGAATAGTGTTCCGGGCTCTGCGGCTCTGCTGCTCCGCAGATAGACACGTTTGTAGAATAGTGTTCCAGGCTCTGCGGCTCTGGGTTTTTCTTTTGTGCAAAGCATCGTTGGAGGACTAACACTAGGGGGAGCCGAGCTGGTTGGCGTCGGCCTGGTAGTCGGTAGAGAGATGTGAAGAAGACCGGATCCACGAGGGAAGGGGCTACAGCCAGGTACAGGATCTATTCAGCGCTATCCAGAGGAGCGAGTGGATGTCTTTTGAAAAGCAGCATGGAGCAGAAGAAATAATACTGTGCGCCATAAGCTTGTTATCAATACCAAGTATGATTAGGTTATGCCAAGATGAAGAGGACGTTCGGCAGATGGACTGAAGATGAAAGTTGTTGCGTGTTAGAACCTTCAGTCAGGCTATAGCTATGTCGGCTAGTAGCAATTAGCTACAGGCAGGGACGGGTAACTAGCGTTAGCTAACGCTAGCTAGCGTTAGCTAATGCTAGCTAACTAGCGTTAGCTAGCTACGTTATCGAGTGCTGTTCCGGGGGGACAATATCATGGATGGGACTGGTACTTTTCATCTCCACTGTAGGAAAATGCGTCGACGTCGTCTCCTTCCAACTTTGCCATTGAATCTGCGTTAGGGTGCGTTTTTCAAGCAATCTATTCTGTTCCCGCTGTGGTCTCTGTCTCTCTGTCTCTCTGGTGCTGCACCCACCCACCCGCCGTGGTGTGTGTGTCTCTCTGTCTCTCTCATGCTACACCCACCCGCCGTGGTGTGTGTGTCTCTCTGTCTCTCTCATGCTACACCCACCCGCCGTGGTGTGTATGTCTCTCTGTCTCTCTCATGCTACACCCACCCGCCGTGGTGTGTGTGTCTCTCTGTCTCTCTCATGCACCCACCCACCCGCCGTGGTGTGTGTGTCTCTCTGTCTCTCTCATGCTACACCCACCCGCCGTGGTGTGTGTGTCTCTCTGTCTCTCTCATGCTACACCCACCCGCCGCGGTGTGTGTGTCTCTCTGTCTCTCTCATGCTACACCCACCCGCCGTGGTGTGTGTGTCTCTCTGTCTCTCTCATGCTACACCCACCCGCCGTGGTCTCTCTCTCTCTCTATCTCTCTCTCTCTCTATCTCTCTCTCTCTCTCTCTCTCTCTCTCAAAAAGCTTTATTGGCATGAAATTTCACAAATGTTGCCAAAGCACAATTATGACATAAACAGCAAACAACATACCAATATAAGATCAAAAGAAATAAAGGAGATGGTGCGGTGAGTAAAACATGGTACATGTATATACAGTATATGTGTCCTACTGGTTGTCCCTTTTCTTGTGACATGAATTGACATATTTTGCAGCTAAAACTGCACATTCTTTCTGTTCCCCCAGGAGGAATGGCAATTTCTGCACTTCTGTCATACTTTGGAATTCTGGGGAAATTATTTCAATTTTTGGAAAGAATTCCTCCCTAATATTTCTGTAATTTTCACATTGTGTTAGGAAGTGTAGTTCTGTCTCTACGGCTCCCTCATCACAAAGACAGCACAACCTCTCCTCTCTGGGCAGCCAGGTCTGTCTGTGTCTGCCCTTCTCTATCGCCAAACCATGGTCACTCAGTCTGTACCTTGTCAGATTCTTTCTTAGATTCTTATCAGTTACTGTGCTGAGGTCTGCCACAGTATACTGTCTGTTTAGGGCCAAATATGTTTCTAATTTGTGTTGTGATTGTGTGAGTTGATTCCAATACGTAATGTATTTATCTTTTTCTTTGGTTATAATTTGGTTAGGTCTAATCTTCTGAGGCTGGCTAGGGTTTGTGATGTCAGAGTGTGAGATGTCAGCCAGTTTCATTATGAGTTGACAAAAGGGGCACTTTGTAGGTCTCTCTCTCTCTCTATATGTTGACTGTATCATGTCCAGCCTCGGGCAGCGCTATTATTTAAGAATATGTTGACTGTATATAAAAAAAAGAAAATAAATCTCACCCAGGGCCTCGCATTTCTCCCAGGCGGCCCTGGGTGCCTCAAAGTTGTGTTCTGGCGTGATGACCCTGCCTTCTTTCATGGTTTCCTTGTTATATAACGCTGGTGTTCAGCCTGTTTGTTCTCTCTCCACTCTGGCCTTGAGAGTGACTGTATTCAGTCATCACCTTGGCAGCAATCTCTGCTGCCGGCGCTCTGGCCGCTCACTGTCAGGGGAAGACATTAAGCGTCCACACTTGATGGCAGGGGAAGATATTAGGAGGCCAGTAATGGGAACAAACCTAAGACAAATGTGGCAACAGCAATCGAAGCGTGGCATGGACTGGTCGTTTGTTCTGTGGATTGTGCGTGTATGTGTGTGTGTGTGTATGTGTGTGTGTGTGTATGCGTGTGTGTGCATTTGTGTGTGTGTGTGTGTGTGTGAGTGTGTGTGCAGTGATGGAAAGTAACTAAAGATTTATACTCCAGGGACTTTTTGTACTTTTACTCATTTCCAAGGACGTATGGTACTTCTTCACTCCACTACAATTATCTGGACCCATCAGTTACTAGTTACTTTGAAGAAAGATATTTTGCATAGAAAACATGGCAAACATGTATAAAGATTATGTACTTGCTCATTTGAAGCCTGTAAACTTCAAGAGGACGTAATCAGAGCAGCATAACTGGACCACACACCACTTTAACATCACCTTTAATCAGAGCAGCATGACTGGACCACATACCACTTTAACTTAATCAGAGCAGCATAACTGGACCACACACCACTTTAACATCACCTTTAATCAGAGCAGCATGACTGGACCACATACCACCTTAACTTAATCAGAGCAGTATAACAGGACCACATACCACTTTAACATAACATTTAATCAGAGCAGTATAACTGGACCACACACCACTTTAACATCACCTTTAATCAGAGCAGCATGACTGGACCACATACCACTTTAACTTAATCAGAGCAGTATAACAGGACCACATACCATGAACATAACATTTAATCAGAGCAGTATAACTGGACCACATACCACTTTAACATAACATTTAATCAGAGCAGTATAACGGGACCACATACCAATTTAACATCACCTTTAATCAGAGCAGCATAACTGGCCCACATACCACTTTAACATAACCTTTAATCAGAGCAGTATAACTGGACCACATACCACTTTAACATCACCTTTAATCAGAGCAGCATAACTGGCCCACATACCACTTTAACATAACCTTTAATCAGAGCAGTATAACTGGACCACATACCACTTTAACATAACATTTAATCAGAGCAGTATAACTGGACCACATACCACTTTAACATAACCTTTAATCAGAGCAGCATAACTGGCCCACATACCACTTTAACATAACCTTTAACACTTTCAGTGCCTTTGATTAACGTTGATTTACCCTGTTGAATGCCACCATCCATTTCAATGTTAGCGTTAAAAACGTCTAATCTATGTTTTAAATTATGGCTATGTGTCTAATCTGCCCGTCACTTATCAATGACTCGTTTGCAGTCAACATTGTCGAAACGGATTGTTTTTTTATCTGTTCATTTTCGTTTTATAGCATTTTGAAAAGCCCTCGTTTTCAAGGAAAATATAAAGATTCCATGATAAAAGACATTTACTGGAATATTCTAGAATACACAAAAACGTTGTAATTTTTCGGCCTATTTATGAATCGTTTTCAAATAAACGCTAGATTATCGATAGTATATGTGTACGTATGCACGCTATAGACGCGAGCTGAAAAGATTATTCTCTTATTTCCTCATCAGCGATCACAGCCAAACAGCCACATCACACATAGGGGACACGCTGATATCTCCGCGAATACAGCTCCGATTACTCCAAGACTGGTAACATAGACTCCTTACCTTAGATCAGATGTTCTCCAAAATGAGTATTCCAATTCCTGATCGCCATTCCAAATATCGATCACGCTTATTGATTGATTATTGGCTGCTGTAAATATATATTCCAGGCTGATTTCCGTCCCGCGAGCAGATCCCTCTTGAGCAGACTGCTCGCCAGCACAAGGAGCCAGTTGGCTCCCCCCCAGGGGCGGATTTAGGATTGTAGGAGATCCGGGGCTTAGCCCAGATAGGTGCCCTTGTTTTTATTTTTAATTTTTTTGGCAGGCAAGGGGTGGTTTACCCTGTTGAATGCCACCATCCACTTCAATGTTAGCGTTAAAAACTGCAGTTTTTTTTTTGAATTTAATGAACCTGTACGTGCAATTTCCTGCAATATAGAGCCTTCAATCTTTTTTTTTTTTTAAACTTTATTTTTTTTAGCGTTTATCGCTTTTCTGGTCAAGCATGACTGACAGATACAGGGTGAAACGGGACATAGAGCAGGGGAAGACATTCTGGTAAATGACGGCGGGTCCGGGAATCGAACTCGGAGTCCACCAGATCCGTGACGCAGCACGGTTTTCCCCGACGCAGAAATAGCGCAGAGATATGCGGTGAGCTACTGGAGCTCCCATAGAGCCTTCAATCTTGACCAATAAAGCTGCTCTTTTCACTATAAAACTCAGTTAACCATAACGTAGTTATGGTTAGATTTATATATTGGGGGCGGATATATCATATTTTTCATATGATCAAAAAGTGGTGGAGCAAGAGCATACCTTTGCTCCCCCAAGTTCAATAGTGGGAGAGCAGAGATGCTCCGAATGCTCTTATGGCCAGGCGTCTATGATTCACTGATACAAAGTAAAATAGTGCAGTGCAATAAAATAGTTAGTAAAATAGAATAAAATAATGCAATAGTGCATTGCAATAAAATAAGTTATCATCGTATTCTTTCGGGAGGCCGGTAAGGAGTGCATTACAGTAGTCGAGTTGGCTTGAGATAAAGGCATGGATCTGGTTTTCAGCGTCCTTTTGATTTATAAATGGCCGTACTTTAGCTATGTTTCTAAGGTGGAAGAATTACGTTTTTGTCAACTTGTTGATTGTGATTTAAAGCTTAGGTCTGAGTCTACCATAACACCAAGACTTAACTCACTCAAATACAGTTAGCAGCTGGATAGACCACAGATGGAAATTAGCTTCTGCTAAATCTGGTGCAAACATATTTTCATGTAACAATGATGAATGATGAATGATGAAAAAAAAAAAGATTCAGGGCTTTTCAGAAAACATTCGGGGCTTGAGCCCAAGTAGCCACCCCCTAGCCCCGCCCCTGCTCCCCCCCCCAGAGATCTACAGATCCCAGGTCAGTCTAAGCGACTGACCTGCAGTTACACAGGGATAGACGATAGGGGGCGCTTTTTTCCAATCTGAGCTCCTGTAGGGGCTGGTGTACCAACGGGAGACTCGGTTGATGAAATATGAATTCAGATCGCTAATAAAAAATAAAACGATATTTGTCGTCGTGGGCACTCAATGGGGGGGCTGATAAAACAAGATATGTCGTCCGTGGCACTGAAAGGGTTACTCAGAGCATGACTGGACGGACCACATACCACTTTAACACAGTCTGTGCCAAAAACGTAAAAAATCGTTATTGGGCGCCAACGGTTGAGTGCCAAAAACGTAAAAAGTCCTTTTTGGATCGTTTGATCTTTTTACTTTGATCCCCGCTCTGCAGACTTGCCCAGAGCGATCTGCATAATTTTCGACCATCCTCACACATTAGAACTGCAATGCCGATTGACTATCACCAGGTGGCGGTATCGTGTCTGAACTGCGATGGCTTGGGTAACTTTCATTTCCGCTTGGCCAGTGGCCACTCCTCCTGCAGGGACATAGATTCACATTGCTCGCCTAGAAATTCCGTCGCCTAAGCGTATTTGACCATCGAAACGTGTATAGACATATACACTGGTAATCGTGATCACTTGGAATTCTTCTTCTTGGAATAATTTCTGGCTAAGGTAAGGTACATTCTATGTGTTAGGGATTGTGTTGGCAGAGGACCCAAACGCAGAACAGACACGACGAGAGGTTGATGTAGGTTCTCGAAATTGAGCACTGTTCCTTTAATTCGGGTAACTGGTAACGAAAAGAGAGGAGAGAGCAAGTCTCCCACAAAGTACAAACAAAAACACGTCACACAACGGTGCTGCAAAATACTCGCAGTAGAGACACTTCAAATAAAGAAAGCAAACAAACAGTAGCGACGCTAAACTGAGAAAGCTAGAAAACAAACAAAAACAAAAACACAGCTAAGCTGGAAAAGGAACAGTGCAAAAACGTTACCAGGCGAGTCAACGGATACACAAGGAGCTTCACGATAAACAAGAACTCTATTCCGCAAACAGCAGGAATAGACCACGGGGAGAACAAAACACACCGAGCAAGGCAGGAAACGAAATGACGCCACAGGGAATACAAGGAACTCACAGGCATATATACAGAGGCTGATTAACACAAGAGGGTAATTGGGAACAAGACACACCTGGGAGTAAACAGAACTAACACAAGGCCAAAACACACTGGGGAAAAAACTAGACTAGAACACAACAAGAATATCGATACACAAACTAGGAACACAGGGCTAGACTAGAACATAAGAATATACTGGGGAGCACACAGGACCGATAGCAGATACATAGGGAGTAAATTAGCAAGGACAGAAAGCAGATTCATAGTTGCAGATAAACAAAGACACATGCAGAGGGTAGTGGCATGTAGTACCGCCGACAGGCCACCGGTTGGCAGTAGAGCAAAGTCTATGAACTTGGCATGACTGTTCAAAAAGTTCAAGTGTGGAGGAAGTTGTGGTCGGCTGGGTAGCGCAGCAGACTAAGCGCCTGCCTACCACCGCAGAGACACTGGTATCGAATCCAGCTGTCAGCGGTACCTCCAGCTTGGTCGGTCGTCCATACTAACACAATTGGCAGTGTTAGCGGGTGGGAAGCCGGTGGGGTGTGTATCCTGGTCGTTGTAAACAGTATCCTACTGTGTGTATCCTACAGGTCGGTCGGCGCGCCTGCTCAGCGAGGAAGGGAACTGGGGGAAGTAGTAGGGCTGGGCGATATGGCCTAAATATGATATCACGATATTTTCTGACCTTTCGGCGATACACAATACACATCACAATGTTTTTCTTTTTTACCCCAAACAATTCATTATGAGGCTTACCAAGACAGTATTTGAGTTTGCAAGCTAACATTCAAGACGAAATAAAGTACCCATGCATTTAGCATTTTTATATTAGATTTAGATTATTAGATTATATATTGCATATGAGATATTATATGATTTAGATATGAAATATGATGAATTGAAAATGGGGGACCCTGATGTAAACAAGACTAAAGTCTTTATCTGGTCTGCATCCCCTTAACAATTGTATGTATTGAGCTGTACTGTACCCATTCTGCAATATGTTAAAGTTTTAAATCAATCAATCAATAAATAGCATTTTAGCATTTTTATGAAACTACTGTATATATGTATGTCTCTAAATGTTTTGATGAATTGAAAATGGAGGACCCTTATGTAAAAAAGCCGAAAGTCTTTTTCTGGTCTTCATCCTCCTGTACTGTATTGTACCCATTCTGCAACCTTTTAATACAGTTTTCATTCATTCATTCTGACGGAAACATAATCATTTTGATTGACAGTCGAGTCTGCCAATGACGTCACACCGCTTGCACCCGCCCTGCTGTTCTTAGCACCAATCGGCAAGCGTTATTATTTTTTGACTTCCTGAATGTCCCGTGTGCTGAACATCAACAAAGCTACTAACGTTAGCTCCCCGCGGCCGTCGAGTAGGAGACCAGGGCCCCGTTCCCCGTACCTGGATAACTGAGTTAGCCGGATAACTTTCGGTGAAGTCTGACTTAAGCCGGACTTTCCGGCTCCCCGTACCTGGATTATCCAAATCACCATGACAACAGATCCAAAAGTTTGAGCCTGGTCGAAAGCAGGGTTTAAGTTCAAGTTAGCCGGATCAACCATCGCCACGCCCCCGCAAAGAAGTGACAGCCCGTTTCCTGAAATTATTCCCACAGTCTACGATCTGCATTATACCATTCTGAATTACGTTTTTGTGCTCCATTCTTCCAGAGGGGGCTTTTGAAATGTAAAATAGACCCAAAATGCTGATACTAAATTCACTTTGTCCTAAATAATGCACGTTATATATACCGTGGCGCTCGCTCGGTGCGATGTACACATTATGTGGTTATTTTAATTGTAACTGGGATTAAGATGTCTGATGAGATGCGCTGTTTGACGGATTTGAGAAATTGAATGAGCCGTTGACGTCACATTAATGAATGAGGATAAAGAAATAAAACTTCATTCAAAATAAAGAATATTCTAAACACGGGTCTCTCGTTCATTAATGTATAAACAATGAATTTATCCCATCTGGCACAGTGGCGCAGCGGTAGTGCTCAAGCCTGCCAACCCAGCCACCGGTGTTTGAAACCCCGTGTTTCCAATATAAATTTTTGGAATATAATATTAATGATTATACGCCAAAGTAGCCTGGTTTTAAGTTAAAATATTATAAATCTACATGCATTGAGGATGTCATTCTTTATATAGCTCTCAACGTGCACCAAATTGAATTATTCCTATATTGCAAAAAGAAGGAAAAGACTAGGGTTTCGAACCCCGGTCGTCTGCGTGAAAGTCAAAAGAACAACCCGTTAGACCACAGTGGAGATAAGTAAAAGATCGACCACACATCAATCAATGGGTAAGAGAGCCGTATCGTAATTCTGTATAACAGTTTAACTAATTATTTTCGCTAGCAAGATCTCATTTGATTATTCAATCCAGCAGGCAAGTTTAAAGAAATATAATCTGATTGATTGAGGTAATGAGGGACTTAAAATTAGCCTATAGATAACGCATTTAACTTGTCGGCGAGGCGATTGAGCCGTACTGCAATATGTTACTAAAGTTTTAAATCAATTAATCAATCAATGCCGCTAGAGAATCAGGATCTCTGCTCTCGACACTTGCTGCCTTCTCGGCTGAGGCGGGCACGCGCACTTATCCTGGGTCTCAAGTCTGGCTTGAGTTAACGAGACTGAATCCACCTTCGAGGAACAGGAAAATCCCGGCTTCAAACATCGGGTTAACTGAATCTGGATAATGACATCTTGATCGACTTAGTTGAACCAGGTACGGGGAATAGGGCCCAGTGCTTCACAGGATGACTAAATGAGGCATAATGATTTTACTACAACGAATGTTATAATAAAAGCATTTCCATACATCTGTCTGATTGAAAACTTTATTAACAGACCGCGGAATGGGCATATCTCAGCACAGGCTGAGATATGAACGAGTAACGTGTGGACAGATTGACGCGACACAATCCTCTTGGGCAAAACATCACGATATCCACGATACGTTGAAAAAGTGTATTGTTAATGAACTGTACCCGATATTTATATAATATCGTCATATCGCCCAGCCCTAGGAAGTAGTATGATCCTCCCACGCGTTATGCTCCCCCAGTGAGAGTCCTCGCTGTCAGGTGAAAAGAAGTGGCTGGCTGACTCCATACGTATCGGAGGAGACATGTGATAGTATCTATCAACCCTCCCTAGACCGGCAAGTGGGGGGGAAATGCATCCAACGACCAGGAAGGGTATTGGCATAACGACTTAATTGGGATGGGAGAAAAATACAGAAAAAAGGGGGAGAAAAAGTAGATAAAAAAAAAGTGTGGAGGAAGTCCATGGAGAGGATGAGGGGAGGAGGGGAGGAGGAAGTAGCAGGCGAAGCCAGGCCATGAAAAGATGAACCCTTACACTATGTCTATTTTACCAAATCTGAAACGTATTTTTCTAACGATCACAGATCTGTGTTTCACCGGACGAAAAACATGCTTGGCTTATTGCACACAACGCATTTTATCTCGCGATCAATAAAAAAAGACTGTATTATCTTGGAAATGCACGATGTTTAGCGTGTAATAAACTACAAACTGTTATGGTTTGTAAACAACCCCAACAGCACGACACAGACAGGTAGTTCAGAGTTAGCAAAAAATATGGGCGTATTTATTTACAAACAGAAATGAGCAAAAAATAACGTAAAAGCATTCAGGGGGAATGTCCCTTAGGCTCTGCGGCTCTGCGGCTCTGCGGCTCTGCAGCTTTTATTCAATATCCACTCGGGAGGAACAGAAGAAAAAGAGAATGTCATTAATCAAACGTAGGATATGAGGCAGACCAGTAACTAAGCAGAGTCCAGTACCAAAACAAGTGACACCTCTTCAGTGTTTACGGAACACACAAAAAAACAGAAAAAAGGTCTTGAGTCCAGGAAAAAATGAGGAAATCAGAGCATGAATGAATGAATGAATGAATGAATGAATGAAAACTTTATTTAACAGATTGCAGAATGGGTACAATACAGTACGGCTCAATACATACAATTGTTAAGGGGATGCAGACCTGAGAAAGATGTTTGTCTTGTTTCCATCAGGGTCCCCCCTTGTTACCCCCTCAAAAATATACTTCCAAAAACTCACCAAGGGGCAAAGTGAGATACGAGGCACGGGTCCACGGAGGCAGAGAGGGGTAACAGCGGCGACTTCCAAGGGTGTACTGGAGAAACAACACAAGAGGAACAAGCAGTAGGTGGTGGTGACCAAAACGACCCGACACTGAACGTTCAGAAACCCCGTGTATAAAAGGGCTCCCTTCGAGCTGATTGGAAACTCCTTTCAGGTGTGTGATGGTAATTGGTACCTGGAAGCGCGCAGTACTGGGCCAGCCCTCACACAAACTACAGCGTGTGGAAACAAACTATTATTCCCATGCTGGACTACAAGTAATGTTTGTCAAAATGAGCCATAGCGTGGCAGTCAAAGTGTTAAAAGGTCAACGGCTTGAGAATGGAACACTTCCAAGGACTGGAATACACAAACATCATGTAGGCATACAGTTACATTTGCACTCTGGTTGGATGCCAAATTTATGTTTGTTGTACTGTACTTGTGCTGTACGATGACAATACATTTGAATGTAATCTAATATAATCTTGCCAGCAGCAGAATCTAGCGTGGATAGGGTGACAGGACAGGACACCTCACGTGGGCGCAGCAGCCTATCGGTGGATTGGGGCGGTACCCTGACCTGCCAGCACTGAGTGGGAGTATGGGGGAGCCAAGATGGTGGCACATACAAACAGTTGCCTCGCTAATGGCGTAATGTCCACACAAAATTATTCAACGGCAAACTGGCCACACCTAAAAATAAATAGGTGCAAAGCACCATCCACAGAGGTGGATCTGCGAGCCTTAGTGCTCAATTCTGATTTATTGCTCAGATCTGATTTAGTTTTTGTTTTGCTGTTCACATTATTATTATTATAAAAAATGTTAATCCTCTTTTTCTCCGCCTGATTTTCTATGCTTTTTAGTCGTTATGCCAATTCCCCCCCTCCCCTACCTGGTCGTTGTGCGCATGTGACCCCCTACTGGTCAGTCAAGGGAACCCTGAGGTCTACCACATGCTTCCTCCGACACATGCGGAGACAGCCAGCGGCTCTCTTTTCACCTGGCAGCGAGGACTCTCATTGGTGAAGTGTAACGCATGGGAGGTCACGCTGCGGACACACATTGTGGACTTCAGGAGGTCGGGGGTCAAGGACTACAGCCCCCTCAGCATCGACGGGGCACCGGTTGAGAGAGTCAACAGCTTTAAGTACCTCGGAGCCTACATATCCGAGGACTTGACATGGACCACACACATTGACAGTGTTGTGAAGAAGGCACGACAACGCCTCTACTTCCTCAGGCGCCTAAGGAAGTTCCAAGTCAGTCAGAAGATCCATAAGAACTTCTACTCATGTACAATAGAGAGCATCTTGACCGGCAACATCACCTCCTGGTTTGGGAATAGCACTGCACAAGACCGAAGCAGACTACAAAGAGTGACACGTTCAGCCGAACGCACAATTGGAGGGGGGCTCCCCACCCTCCAGAACATTTACAACAAGCGTTGCAAGGGCAAGGCTAAGAGAATCATTAAAGACTCCAGTCACCCGAACAACTGCCTCTTTGAACTGCTGCGGTCAGGCAAGCGATACCGGAGTCTCAAGGCGAGCACAGAAAGACTCAGAAGAAGCTTCTATCCCCAGGCCATCAGGCTGCTAAACGAACAATGAATGAACACTACACAACAACAACCACCAAACGCACATAGCACACACATCCACACGCACACACTCACTTTAAACAAACACACTGTAGCACCCACTCCACACACTTTATAGCACACACCCACTTTAAACAAACACACTGTAGCACCCACTCCCCACACTTTATATTTATTGATGAAGGATTGCACTACAACTCGTACACCTTACTGTAAATTGTACCTAAATTGTACCTCATCCCATTTCTGCTTTGCACTAGATAGTACTGTACATTAGTACACTGCATAGTATTGTATATTATATGGTAACTCAGAACATTGTACATATGTCTATACCGAACACTGTGACCTCATTTTCTTCTTCTAAATTACATGCTATACTATGTTATTTGATACTATCTTGTCTAGCACAGTCTCTGGAGCGTAACAGTAAGAAGCATTTTGTATGAAAGTATTCTGTACTTCTGTATGACAACTATTAAAGAAACTTGAAACTTGCCTTCACCACTTCCTGTCTTTCGCTGTGCAGGCGCCCAGACCTGACCTGTAGGAGTCACTGTCCACAACGCCAGATTACCACCCACGACTTCCCTCCCGCTAACTCAGCCAACCGGACCAAGCCGCAGGCAATGCTGACTCCGGGAGTCGAGACCGCAGCCTCTTGCATTGGTGACGAGCGCAATCTCCGCTACGCCACCCGGGCACCTATTATTATTATTTTTTTATGTGGCCAATATCAGATTCCAGTGTGAACTGGTCACTGCTCCTGAACTGACCCGCATAAAGAAGATGGACGTAAACATGGAGGACACTGAAGTCACAGTTTATGGTTTAATTTATAAATTGAATGCAGTGGAGGCCAGCTAATTAAAACAAATCAGACCTGTATCTGATTTAGGACCACATATGACAGTGGAACCAAATCAGAACTGAAAAGATCAGATTCCATGTGATTTGGGAATCAGATTTGGGCCACTTTTGCCTGCAGTCTGAATGTAGCCTAATACTACCTCTATTCGACAAGGTTTCACACTCAGATTACAAGGAATCACAGGGGAATGGGAAAGACACAAACACGGGGGGAAAGCTTAGGAAGTGGGGAAGGGCAAAATAATGAGAAGAATTATTTACAAAACGAACGCCGTTGCCCTGGGGTGTAGAGCCCTGCCAACGTGATATTGTTGGCCCAACAATAAACGGAGGAAGCAAGACAACTATGGAGCATTCATTAAAAAAAATCTCTGTGTAGAAAAAGTGACGAACCTCTGTCGGTTTCAGCCACGTCTGGTCAGTTCCACAGTCAATACACCTAATGGAGAGGAAAACCTCCATCAGTGACTTAGCATCCAGTTAACATACAATCATAATACATGTGGGTTAACGAGAGGTTAATATTATTTGGGGGGGGGGGTTGTTGAAGGGCCCACAGGTGAGTAGACATCTGTGCCCGTAATGGGGAAGAAGGAGATGGAGGATGAGGTAAAATGATGGAACTGAAGCCAACATTGAGGTGGGGTATGGTCGGAGACTTCCGTCCTGGAGTCGTCCTCAAGCTTCAAGTTCAAGTTCTTTATTTGTCAAATACACAACAATACAGGGGCATTGCAGCTAATGAAATGTTTGTGTTTCGAGCTCAGACTCAACACTGCACAGTTAAGAAACATCAATGAATGGCAACAATACAATTTAATTAAATTGATAAAATAAAATAGTCAATTATTTACCCGTTATAAAGCCCAGGGCCCTCATTTATCAACAATTCTTAGAAAGTGCACTGAAAAGTTACAGTATTTAGTTGGTTGATTATTTGTATGACAGTCATAAGCCCTTGCAAAAAGTATCCGTTTTATTTAATTAATTGAAAACATGCAGCATGCCTTTCCTCCCGGCAGCAACGACAGTGGAATCCCTTTCTATTCACATAACTGCATTTGTGATGGAGCTTTGACAGCTACATGGGTGGTACAGTAATAACAGTCTATTACTCGATCCATCTACAATATCACGATGGACCGTGCCATGTAGCCTATGTATAGCCTGCCATATGTGATCAATAAAAACACGAACATATTTATATGATGTGTCTGTTGTGTCTGTCCACTATGTTTATGACTTTGTTATTCCCCCCCCCCCCCATATCTATGTAAAGCGACCTTGGGTCTCTTGAAAGGCGCTATATAAAATTAAGCTATTATTATTATTATCACGTCTGTGCGCGGAGCTCACAAAAAAAATAATACTGTCTTTTACTTTTAGTCTCAGTGAAGTTTCAACGGAGCGAGGTAATCTATTCTAACCAACAAATTGAAGTAGAAAGCATTTCGTTGTGGCCAATCTTATTTGATAACATGACACAAAATAATAGTATGTCGCTTTTTATTTGCAACAATATTTAATCGCGTTTGGAGGTGGGTGTTCTGCGTCTGCCCTCCCGTGCCAAACAAGCAGGCAGGCCAACCTCTTGTTCGCGCGTGAGCCCGTTATAATTACACTGTCGCTATCTTACAATGAACTATAATGAATTACGGTTCATACAGAAGTTGAACACATCATTGTTGAAACTAATGCACGGAAGCTTATTTCCGCGGTGCAATATTCAATATTCTACCACCGGCCCCAGCTACGCATGCTCCAAGCTGTGCGTATATATACGCACAAAGTCAAGCACAAGTTCAAATTGATAAGTCCCACACTTTGCTTAGAAATGATCGTACGCAGGGGTTACGCACATATCTGTGCGTACGCAACGTTGATAAATGAGGGCCCAGGTGTGTCTCTGTTACCTCATCATGTACAGCGGCTCAGGAGGTAGAGCAGTCGTCTGGTAGTCGGAAGGTTCGCGGTTCGATTCCCGCTCCTCCTGGACAGCGTGTCGATTTCTCTTAATTTAACCCCTAATTGCTCCCGTTGTACAGGTTTGCACCTTGCATTGTCGCCTCCGCCATCAGTCTGTGAATGTGTGAGTGAATGGGTGAATGTGAGGAACACAAATTGTAAAACGCTTTGGATAAAAGCCGCCATATAAATGCACCATTTACCATTTATGTAGGTATGGGACACTGGAAGAGAGCCAGGGGAGGCGCTTGTGGGTTGGTCGTCAGCCAATCCCCAGGTCCTCAACCCCACAGGGTTGTGTGTCCACAGCTGCGCCCCCAGTCATCGATCAATTAGTCAGCAGCGTCCAATGTTCTAGGCACAGCTGGCGGAGGAACACCGGAAGCGGCGTAGTTCAAGATGTTCCCGATTGTGCTTCCAACACCAACAGTCCTCCAATGGTTATTTATTTAACCTTTATTTCACCAGGTAAGAAGCTTGAGCACAAAGAGCAATTTTTCTAGCAACACCTGACATAAAACAACAACAAACTTAAAGTCAAGAACAACCATACAGGACAGTAAATTAACAAACTTAAAATCAAGAACAACCATACAGGACAGTAAATGAACAAACTTAAAGTCAAGAACAACCATACAGGACAGTAAATGAACAAACTTAAAGTCAAGAACAACCATACAGGACAGTAAATGAACAAACTTAAAGTCAAGAACAGGGGGTACAGGGGATTATTTGAGAGGGAAGGTCAGGTTAGGCTAAGCATCAAACATAACATTAATTAGTTTATTCCAACAGTCATTTGTATCCCAACGTTAATCCAATAGTCAGTAAGTCAATGTCACACGAGAAAAAAGGGTTATTCCACAAGATATCAACAAGAAACAGTGCATGTTAAAAGATGCAGTGCATGTTAAGTGACAATGAATGCAGGGAGGGGGTTAAATGGGGGGAACTGTCCTGTCAACCTGTGACGTTAATGAGGTCAGGAGGGCCTCCAAGGGACCACTTTCCCTGTCTGCTCTGCAGGCCATACCATACCATAACATACCATACCATACCATACCATACCATACCATACCATACCATAACATACCATACCATACCATACCATACCATACCATACCATACCATACCATACCATAACATAACATACCATACCATACCATACCATACCATACCATACCATACCATACCATATCATATCATACCATACCATACCATACCATACCATAAAATGTTAAATGCCCACGCTAGGTCTTAGGTCAGATCGATAACTTCATAACTCATTGGTCTGCTCATCTTGACATCAAACAGCGTCCTGCGAAGTGGTTGACATGCAGAACCGAACGAGTCTACAAAATGTTGTTGTTACTACTGACCGACAAGAGATAGCGAATGCACCGTTCCGACCCCCGTCAGTCATCGACCTTAGGTCGAGTGATTGAAGTTGCGGAATCTTTTATTTTATTTGCACTGGGAAGGACTCTCCTTATTCAGATGAGGTCCATTTCCCTTATTCGTTACACGTATTATCACTATATGGCTTTACTTGATAATCCCATTATACAGTACACGTATTATCACTATATGGCATTACTTGATATATATTTCTCTCTTTAGGCCTGAGCTAGGGATAAAGCCACTTATTCTATTTTGCCTTAATGCATAATCATATGTCTCCTTCTACTCCGTCTGGCTAAAGCCTTACTCAGGAGGTTTTTTACATCATAAATCAGGCACATTACTGGACCGCGTGGTTGACATATTTCTCCTTTTACTCCGTCTTCATTAATCAAAACGCAAAGGGTGAAGTTACAAGGCAAAACACATTTCATGCTTACCCGGCCGTCTGGTAGAAAGGATACAAAGGATATTTATAAAGAGGTATTTTTAATTAGAAAAAGCTAGTTACAAGAAGAGACTGAAGTGGAAAATTTCCAATTCAGTTTAAAATAAGCAGAAAACAGAACATCTCATCATTGCACGGCTTGTGCCCCGTGTCTGGCAGCAGCATCTTCCTCTCACAAAAAAGTCTGGCTCTTGAATGAGCAACCGTCTCTTTTTATCGACATTGTACCATATTTCCGATTGGTCTAATCACAGTGATGTCATAGGGTTGTCATGTTTGTTTAGCAAACCAAAATACAATACATAATTCGTATTAACTCCTCCTTCTTTGTACTAACGTTACTGCTAGTTACCTAGTGGTTTTAAGTAACAGAAAGTCCCTTATTCCTTCAAGACAGACAACGGCTTTGTCTGTGGTGACCACGTGACATGGTACCATGCACGAGGCCGCCCTCCATAGGATTTCTTAAAGGTTCCTTCCAGACAAACAGTTTTACACATCATTCTTTTAGTATAATTATCTACTGACAGTCAATTATAAGCATGCCATTTATGAAAACTTTTACTGTACACATTGAACATTTAATTGTTATATAGTTTTTTCTTTTAAGATTTCCTCAATAGTTTCCGGACTCCTGGCTTTCAACCCTCAACCTTTAATTCCCTTCCCTTCTGAAAGGGTTAACATTTTACTGCTCTCTCTCCTCTTCTGAGGCCCACATTCCGCAGGTTGACTCCCTTTTCACTGTTTTTCACAGACAACAGGCCCCTTCTATGGAGACATTAAAGGCTCAGTTCCATTTTTTATAAGTAGAGCCATCATAGAGCTATCTTTCCAGAGTTCAGTTTAAAGATTTATACTGGTCATATAGGAACGATTCAGGATGTCATTGTCCAAAAGTGTCACTTGTTCTGTGGCACTTCACACCCACTCTGTCATCCTGGGAGATCATTGTCCATCATCAATTGAATAATGAAGCATATAATTACATGTGAAAAATAGGTATATAGGGCTATATTGTTACATAAACAACAAAAAAATTTAGAAATAGAAATCACTGTTCTTTTTTAGAGAACTGGGCTTTTGCTTTTTTTGATTATATTTTTACCAACATTTTTATGTCATTGGTAAGGTGTTGTTGGATATTTTGATGACTTTCTTGCTTTCTTTGGCCTCTCGTAGTCCGCCCAGCCTCTGGTAGATGGTGGTGAGGTACTTGTACTGGGGACTTCTTGTCTTGACCCCCCGGGTCGAGAGGCCATGGATCTTGGGTCTGGCAGGCTTTGACCTTTTTCACCTCCCCTGACTTCTTGACTGACCACACTACTGTGCTCGGTGGAGGGCAGGACAGGATAAATCTTCGGATCCCTCCGTGCATAACGGATTCCAGATAGAACATTGATGTTAGACGTGCTCATCTTAGGGTAAAAGATCAAATCCACCCTATAATATTCGCAGCTGTTTCCCCAGCTCTTGACGGTCGCCCATGTCTTGCCGAGATTTGTGTCACCCTCTCGGGTAACCATGTAGATCTTCACCCAGGCCGGGAGGATACCGGCCCAGTTACCTCCCACCAGAACATGGGCGACACTGGATCTCTCTTCTGACGCACCGTCCAAGCAGAAGAAGTCCTCGAACGGCATCCTGGTGAAAGGGTCAGAATAAGGTCTTCTCCCTGGTTTTATTCCCACTATGTCAGGCCAACTGGCTGGGGACTTAAGCTCTTCATTTGTCATCATTCTGCCATTTCCTGCATATAACTGAGATCGTTGGCCGTCGTCTATAGCGTCCCATTTTCCTCTCTGGAGCGTTATTTTCTTCATCCAGGTTACTCCTAGGCCCAGAGACAGTTTATCCTCCGGTGATGTAATCGCAGTTGCTGTCTGGCCCTGGTCAGGCATTTTTGGCGAAACCAGGCTTGGTGATGATGACACAAGGGTCGCTCTCCTAGAAACAAGGGGGTCACGATCCAAAATACTCAATACGTTATCACCATGTAACATAAGTTCGTCTGAGATGGTATATTCCTTAACCGCCATTCTCCGTTAGTTGTTGTGGTGTCTATGCGTCCCAGCGTCTCTGACTAGTGTGCGAGAGAGAAAGCACTGGTCCTTTTTATCTTCATTTCAGAAGAGGCTCCATCATAGTTGAAGGCCACATTCTCTTTTTTGCATAATTTACGGCCCTCCCTGACCGGGAGAGGAGGCCCATACGACGTAGTAGATTTATTGTAATAATGACCCCTATTATCAAAATGCAGGGGAGGGCCCACCTCACAATCCCCATCATGACCGCCCTGGCTGTTTGTACCATGGAAGTGGCAAAATTCCAAATATCACCCACTCCATCCTTCACGGCCCCTCCTATATCTTCATAGCGTCTGTACTGGGGGACGAGATGGCGATTGTGGGGTCACGTGGCTGTGACTCTCCACACCCCCCCTGCCATCTTGTTACCTTGTTACATTTTAACGTGCCCTCGGAACTTTGCAGTCCCACCGCCGCCTGTACAAGACTAAGGTTCGGGGGGCCTAATCCCCTCCCTAGGCCTGGTCCTCTTGGTCATCTTGGGGTTGCCCCCTCTGACCTCTTGGATCTCTCCCATAGTTTGAGGTAGGTTGATTTGTCACTTCTCGGGCGACCCCCACGGGTCCCCGAGAATTGTAGCAGCAGTCCTCTATTGAAGTGTGGTTGGCCTGGTCGTGTGACCCTGTCCGTAGGCCTCGCAGGACATCACAGATACAGTCCACAGAGGACTCATTTCTTTTCTCTCTTTCAGGCCCATTCAGGGCTCTCGTCGCCCTGTAACCTGGGTCCAGGCCAATGTCTCTCTGTCCGGTCTGGGAGGTCTAGGAGGTCTGGGAGGTCTGGGAGGTCTGGGAGGTCTGGGAGGTCTAGATGAGGACCTTGAGGATGCTCTGGAGCTTGACCTATCGTGTGACCCTCCAGTTCCGATTTCTGACCTGAGTCAGTATATTCCTTCTTGCCATCCGCTGCGTCGTCCGCTGACTCCGGGGGACAGCCCCCCCCCCCCCTCCGTCTAAGAGTGTGGCACTGGTTCAGGTTTTGTCCCTTTACCAGCGCACCTTTACCAGCGCACATTGTTCACAGGCCTTTCGGACTGTTATCGCTCTTTGTTTGGCTTTAGGTATGAGAATGTTGTTAGTTCTCAGGTATACCAACATCCTCTTACTTCCGGCATGTCCAAGGTTATCATATACCTGTCTGTTCATGTGAGTAGCCTCGTCCTGTTAGCAATGGCTAGTTAGCCTGCTATTCGCTCCTATTCGCAATGGCTATTTCAGCCTGCTATTCCCTCCTATTCGCAATGGCTATTTCAGCCTGCTCGCAATGGCTATTTCAGCCTGCTATTCGCAATGGCTATTTCAGCCTGCTATTCGCAATGGCTATTTCAGCCTGCTATTCACAAAGTAGAGTTTTTTCTACTTAAGTTCTGACTTTAAGTAAGCATTTAGTTACTTCAAGTCATGAGTAAACCTTTTTACCGTAATCACAAAAATATACTTTAAGTGTGATTCTTTCTTTGAGTAGAACCTTCTACGTTTTTTGACTGTAAGAAAACATTACGTAACTTTTTAGTCATGAGTAACCGCTACTTCAAGTCGTTACTTATCAACCCTCTCTTGTTCCTGATAGATTTTTTACCAATTTACTTTTGGCTGTCTGCTGCGCTCTGCAGACCATCTACGTCACCATTGTTCCAGATCTCGAACATTAGGAAGAGTCTTGGTTGGAGAGGTTCTGCCGATAAGACCAATCTTGAGTAAGGTTGACTCAAATCTGTAACTAATTCTACTCCAGAGACACCTGACAGCAGTTATTTCAGTTAATATTCTTTCGGCTGTTGATACCTATTTAATTAGTATACAGCCCAACTCACTTGAACTCATGTTCTAAGCCCCGGAACCTCCAATCCGTTTTGACAGACCTATAAACCAGTGACTTGGCCGCCTAAGCACCACAGCGTCCTGTATGCTGAGGCTTCCAAGTCTCCACAAATCTGATAAGCCCGTCGGATACAGAGACCCTGATGCTCGCTCTGTCCCCCCGCGTCAAGGTGCTAAGCTTGATGAGAGTTTGCAGAGTCTCAATTTGTTACCCATAGGCGCTGGTGAGTGTACATCTCATGCAGCTGATATGGTTGGTAGGGTGCTAACCTACCAAATGGTTGCTGTCAGGAAATCCCTTCTGAATGAAATAGATTACAAATTCACTTTACTTTACTCTGGGTTTAGAGCAAGGACGGACATCTTTACATATTATACTTAAAATATATACAAAATGCATGTAGTATTCTATGTCATGTTTCTTCCTAAATGACAATAACACTACATATTCTTCCTCTTGACAGATGAGCGGTATGTCAAGTGCAGTTTGCACTTGCTTGAGTGTCATGTGTCAGGGCCCCAGAAGGTAATTTCTCCCTTTGTTGCCCTTATCTCTGCTTGCTGCTCGGGGGTTAGTTTCTCCACCATCTTATCCCCTGGATCTTGACCGGGGGTCCTTACTTCTCTTTCCATCATTTGGGCCATTGAAGCCCCTTTGGTGAGCTAGCGTCTCCTTGTGCTAGCTTCTCTTGAGCTATTACTCAATATGTTGAGTAATCAGAACTGTGTTCAGTTTCAGAGGTATTTAGCTCCCCATCTTGTTCAGGCTTAGACTCAGTTTCACCTGAAGGTGTCATCTGTGGCCTCGGGTTCTGATCCTTGATCTGAATGTCGCCATCCTCCTCTTCTGAGCCATAGAAAATGGAACAGTGCTCATAATTGATGTTTTTGGCCTTTAGGTACTCGTCTAGAGAGTTGAACGCCTCTATGTCAGTGGAGGGAGATACTCGTTTTGAGGTGGAGCCTGGCGCCTCATAAAGAGGAAGAATGACTACATCGTCTTCTTGGTTTTTTCCATTTCCACACTCGTCTTTGATAGTGCGTCGCAGTGTTCTTGAGCGAGACACATCACCCCTTACTGCCCCCGTTAAGCAGGTTGGCACCTTGCATGGCTGCCTCCGCCGTCTGTGTCTCTTAAGCCCTTGCAGGTTCCGGAAGCTCATGTAACACTGGTCACAGTAGTATGGTTTCTCTTGTGTGTGTACCATGTGGTGTAGTGTAAGGTTACGCTTCGCCTTGAAGCTCTTTCCACACTGGTCACAGCAGTAAGGTTTCTCTTCTGTGTGTACCGTGTGGTGAATTTTAAGCTCTCCCTTCGTCTTGAAGGCCTTCTCACACTGGACGCAACCGTAAGGTTTATTTTCTGTGTGTACCACGTGGTGACGTTTAAGGTGATCCTTCGTCTTGAAGCTCCTTCCACACTGGTCACAGCAGTAAGGTTTCTCTTCTGTGTGTACCGTGTGGTGTTGTTTAAGTTCTGCCTTCGTCTTGAAGGTCTTCCCACACTGGTCACAGCAGTAAGGTTTCTCTTCTGTGTGTACCACGTGGTGTCGTTCAAGATCTGCCTTTCTCTTGAAGCTAATGTCACACTGGTTACAGCAGTAAGGTCTCTCTCCTGTGTGTACCATGTGGTGACTTTTAAGATCCCCCTTCGTTTTGAAGGTCTTTTCACACTGGTCACAGCAGTAAGGTTTCCCTTCTGTGTGTATTAGGTGGTGATGTTTAAGGTGAGTCTTCGTCTTGAAGCTCCTTTCACACTGGCCACAGCTGTAGGGTCTCTCTCGTGTGTGTACCGTACAGTGATTTTTAAGCTCTCCCTTCGTCTTGAAGGCCTTTCCACACTGGGCACAACAGTAAGGTTTCTCTCCTGTGTGTACCACGTGGTGACGTTTAAGGTGATCCTTCGTCTTGAAGCTCCTTCCACACTGGTCACAGCAGTAAGGTTTCTCTTCTGTGTGTACCGTGTGGTGTTGTTTAAGTTCTGCCTTCGTCTTGAAGGTCTTCCCACACTGGTCACAGCAGTAAGGTTTCTCTTCTGTGTGTACCACGTGGTGTCGTTCAAGATCTGCCTTTCTCTTGAAGCTAATGTCACACTGGTTACAGCAGTAAGGTCTCTCTCCTGTGTGTACCATGTGGTGACTTTTAAGATCCCCCTTCGTTTTGAAGGTCTTTTCACACTGGTCACAGCAGTAAGGTTTCCCTTCTGTGTGTATTAGGTGGTGATGTTTAAGGTGAGTCTTCGTCTTGAAGCTCCTTTCACACTGGCCACAGCTGTAGGGTCTCTCTCGTGTGTGTACCGTACAGTGATTTTTAAGCTCTCCCTTCGTCTTGAAGGCCTTTCAACACTGGGCACAACAGTAAGGTTTCTCTCCTGTGTGTACCAAGTGGTGTCGTTTAAGCTCTCCCTTCGTCTTGAAGGTCTTCTTACACTGGGCACAACAATAAGGTTTCTCTCCTGTGTGTACCACGTGGTGACGTGTAAGGTGAGCCTTCGTCTTGAAGCTCCTTCCACACTGGTCACAGCAGTGAGGTTTCTCTCCTGTGTGTACCATGTGGTGTTGTTTAGGTTCTGCCTTCGTCTTGAAGGTCTTCCCACACTGGTCACAGCAGTAAGGTCTCTCTTCTGTGTGTACCACGTGGTGTCGTTCAAGATCTGCCTTTCTCTTGAAGCTAATGTCACACTGGTCACAGCAGTAAGGTCTCTCTCCTGTGTGTACCATGTGGTGACTTTTAAGATTCTCCTTCGTTTTGAAGGTCTTTTCACACTGGTCACAGCAGTAAGGTTTCTCTCCTGTGTGTACCACGTGGTGTCGTTTAAGGTGACGCTTCGTCTTGAAGCTCTTTCCACACTGGTCACAGCAGTAAGGTTTCTCTCCTGTGTGTACCATGTGGTGACCTTTACGCTCCCTCTTCGTCTTGAAGGTCTTCCCACACTGGTCACAGCAGTAAGGTCTCTCTCCTGTGTGTACCACGTGGTGTAGTTTAAGGTAACGCTTCGTCTTGAAGCTCTTTCCACACTGGTCACAGCAGTAAGGTTTTTCTCCTGTGCCAATTACTGCTTGCTGTACATTTACATTTACATTTAGTCATTTAGCTGACGCTTTTATCCAAAGCGACTTACAAGTTCTGTGCGACAAGACAGCAAGAAGGGTATAACTCTATCAGCTGAGTAACAATGTTCATCAAAGTGTTGCGTGTTACAGTGTAGGTTAGTTTATTAGGACAAGTGCATGACATTAAGGTTAGTCGGGTTAGATTTTTTTTTTTATTTTTTTTATCATTTCAGATAATGGTTGAAGAAGTGAGTCTTTAGTCGACGGCGAAAGATTGGACGGGATTCGGCTGTCCTAACTGGGATGGGTAGTTCATTCCACCATTGTGGGGCAAGGACTGAGAATAGGCGGCTTCTCTTTGATGACCCTCCGGGAGCTTGGATAGGAGTAGATCTGAGGCGGCCAGAAGACGCAGAGCGTAGGGGTCTTGAGGGTGTGTAGTTAGAGACCATTGACCGGAGGTAGGCGGGAGCGGTTCCCTTTGCCGCACGGTATGCTAGGTCGAGGGCCTTGAAGCGGATACGTGCAGCAATGGGGAGCCAGTGCAGGTCCCTAAGAAGTGGGGTGACATGGGCTGACTTCGGTAGGTTTGAGATCAGGCGGGCCGCTGCATTTTGAATGAGTTGAAGAGGCTTGGTGGCAGTGGCCGGGAGGCCAGCTAGCAGTGCGTTGCAGTAGTCGAGGCGGGAGATGACTGTTGATTGGACGAGGAGTTGGGTGGCTTCTTTTGTCAGGAAGGGGCGTATCCTTCTGACGTTGCTCAGGAGGAATCTGCAGGTTCTGGTTGTCGCTGCGATGTGAGCAGAGAAGTTCAACTGGTCGTCGAGGACAACACCAAGGTTCTTGGCGGTCGGCGACGCGGTCACAGCTGCATTCTCGACTGTGATGGAGAGGTCGGTCAGGGGGGAGGATTTGGCCAGCAGGTGGAGCAATTCTGTTTTGCTTAGGTTCAGTTTGAGGTGGTTGGTCGTCATCCAGGCGGAGATGTCGGACAGACAGGCCGAGATCCGCTCAGAGACGTGGATATCTGAGGGAGGGAAGGAGAGGAAGAGTTGAGTATCATCGGCATAACAATGATATGAGAAGCCATGAGATGTGATAATGTTACCCAGTGATTTAGTGTAGAGGGAGAAGAGAAGGGGTCCTAGGACCGAGCCCTGGGGGACACCCGTCCGGAGGGGGCGGGTGGCCGACAGAGTCCCTCTCCATGACACTTGGTAGGAGCGGTCATTGAGGTATGATGTCAGCCATGTCAGCGCAGATCCAGCCACTCCCATTCCTGCGAGGGCCGCGAGGAGGATCTGATGGTTGACTGTGTCGAAGGCTGCAGATAGATCTAGGAGAATCAGGACAGAGGAGAGGCCTTTCGCTTTTGCTAAGTGAAGTGCCTCTGTGACCGCAATGAGGGCCGTTTCTGTGGAGTGGCCAGTCCGGAAGCCAGACTGATTGGGGTCTAGGAGGTCATTCTGTAAGAGATAAGCAGTAAGTTGGTTGGATACAGCACGTTCAAGTGTTTTAGAAAGGAAGGAGAGAAGAGAGACAGGACGATAGTTGGCTATGACGGTGGGGTTCAGGGTTGGTTTTTTTATGAGGGGCGTGACTCTGGCTTGTTTTAGGGAGGTGGGGACCACCCCCGAGTTGAGTGAGGAGTTGATGGTTGCAGTTAGGAATGGGAGGATGTCCGGTGCTATGGTCTGGAGGAGTGGGGAGGGTAGCTGGTCCAGCTGGCATGTAGTCGGACGGTTCGACGTTACCAGTGTCAGGGTCTCGGCTTCTGTAATGGGAGAGAAAGATGACAGAGTGAAGGATGAGGTTCTCGATTCAGCGTTTGGAATGGGTGGGGGTTGGGAGAAGGAGCTGCGGATGTTCTCCACTTTTTCCTCAAAGAAGATCGCAAAGTCTTCGGCAGAAAAAGATGAGGGAGGAGGAGGTGGGGGGGGAGTGAGGAGGGAGGACATGGTAGCATGCAGTTTGCGAAGATTCTTGGCAGAGGCCTCGATCCTATGGTGAAAGAAAGAAGCTTTGGCATTAGTAATGGTTTTGGAGAATGTTAACAAGAGGTTGTGATATGTGTCGATGTCAGCAGTGAGGCGTGACTTTCTATACTTCCTCTCAGCCGCTCTCAGGACCTGTCTTTGTTCTCTCACTGCATCCGTCAGCCATGGACTGGGTGGGGAACGGCGGGCAGGTTTCTCAACGAGGGGACAGAGCTTGTCGAAGGAGGTTGCAAGGGCTGAGAGGAGGGTGGAGGTTGCCATCTCTGTGGGGAGAGCAGAGAAGGTGTCACTCAAAGGTAGAGCGGATATTATGTCAGAGGAGAGGGTGGAGGGAGATAGGGAGGGCAGGTTGCGTCTGAGTGAGACGGTTTGAGTTGGGGTGAAGACTTTTCGGTTAAGCATGAGAGTTAGTGAGAAGGATATGAAGGAATGGTCAGATACATGTAGGGGAGTTACCGTGGTGTTAATGATGCTGGAGTTACGGGAAAATATGAGATCCAAGGAGTTGCCTGCTTTGTGGGTGGGAGGCATGGCAGTGGGAGTCAGGTCAAATTGTTGTAGGAGGGAGACCACTGGGATCGACTGAGATGAGTCAGGCAGGTTGAAGTCGCCCAATAGAAGGAGCGGGGTACCATCTTCCGGTAAGGAGCTTAGAAGCATGTCCAGCTCATCTGTGAAGTGATCGAGGGGACCTGGAGGGCGATAGAGTGTAACAATGGTGAGATTGAAAGGATTAGAGACAGATACTGCATGATATTCGAGGGAGGAGAGTGACAGTTCTGGGAGTTGCGTTAGGTTTGTAGCCCATGAAGGAGATGTCATGAGGCCAGTGCCTCCACCCCGTCTGGAGGGTCGAGGTGTGTGAGTGAAGTTATAGTTTGTAGATAATGCTGCAGGTGTTGACGAGTTATTGGGGGTTATCCAGGTCTCAGTTAGAGCCAGGAGCTGCAGATTTAGACTATGGGCGTAGGCAGTAATGAAGTCAGCTTTCTTGACTGCTGATTGACAATTCCATAAGCCTCCCTGTACTGTGACAGGTGTATTAGTGGCTGTAGGAGGGTAGGAGAGATTAGCCGGGTTGCTAGCAAACTGGCGTGGATGGGTTGATTCTGTTCTTGAGGAGCAGATTGTGGATATAGGTATGAGGCACATTGTGGTGTCAAGAGTGGTAGGAGGAGGTTGAAGGGGCTAGGGAGGAAGCGAGATAGTAGGGAAATAGCAGAGTGGGACGGGAATATGGGATTATGGTGTACTTAGCACTGGGTGGATCGGTGGATCCCTCTGCGGAGAACTCCAGGAAAACTCCTCCTCTTTGTCCCTCTTCGTTTCTCGACGCTTCGCTGACGCTATGCCAGCAAGTCTTTAAATCACTATCACTAATTACTGATGAGTGACACCTGAAGCAAAAGGCCACACCTCCAGTTTCTGTCAGCTGGGTGAAACTAATTACAAACAATTTCCACAACACAATTTAGTCACACACTTCAAAATGATGTACACAGTATTCAGTTAAAAGAGCCTACCCTCTCTGCTGTTGTCCTCAGAATGAATCCAACAGAGAAAAAGCTGGTATTTAAGCAGAAAAACTGTCACAAGTGCCCACTTAACTACATGCACAAAGGCCACACCTCCAGTTTCTGTCAGCTGGGTGAAACTAATTACAAACAATTTCCACAACACAATTTAGTCACACACTTCAAAATGATGTACACAGTATTCAGTTAAAAGAGCCTACCCTCTCTGCTGTTGTCCTCAGAATGAATCAAACAGAGAAAAAGCTGGTATTTAAGCAGAAAAACTGTCACAAGTGCCCACTTAACTACATGCACAAAGGCCACACCTCCAGTTTCTGTCAGCTGGGTGAAACTAATTACAAACAATTTCCACAACACAATTTAGTCACACACTTCAAAATGATGTACACAGTATTCAGTTAAAAGAGCCTACCCTCTCTGCTGTTGTCCTCAGAATGAATCCAACAGAGAAAAAGCTGGTATTTAAGCAGAAAAACTGTCACAAGTGCCCACTTAACTACATGCACAAAGGCCACACCTCCAGTTTCTGTCAGCTGGGTGAAACTAATTACAAACAATTTCCACAACACAATTTAGTCACACACTTCAAAATGATGTACACAGTATTCACTTAAAAGAGCCTACCCTCTCTGCTGTTGTCCTCAGAACAGTACAGCCGGCAGCTCTGGATATTGTGATTTGCTTGGTTCTGTGAATTCCTCACTTCCCGCAAACATTTCAGGGGACTCTGGGTGTTCCTCCCGTTCTCCTAGGTAGTCTAGACCCAGGTCGGGTATGGACACTCCCAATCCCTCATCCGAGGGTGTTTCCTCCTCTATGATGTGGGAATGATTGTGAGACATCATGTTAGCACTGGTTTGTTAGCCGATGGTGAGCTAGTTAGCTTCCGTCTGGCTTCGTGTCACGTAGCCTTGGGCTAGGTAGCCATCCAGTTAGCATTCAGTTCACTCCTGGCTTGTTGGCGGATGGCGAGCTAGTTAGCTTCCGTCTGGCTAGGGCCAGCTCATGGGTGTTAGCACTGGCTTGTTAGCCGATGTCGTGCTAGTTAGCTTCCGTCTGGCTATGGCCAGCTCATGGGTGTTAGCACTGGCTTGTTAGCCGATGTCGTGCTAGTTAGCTTCCGTCTGGCTACGGCCAGCTCATGGGTGTTAGCACTGGCTTGTTAGCCGATGTCGTGCTAGTTAGCTTCCGTCTGGCTATGGCCAGCTCATGGGTGTTAGCACTGGCTTGTTAGCCGATGTCGTGCTAGTTAGCTTCCGTCTGGCTACGGCCAGCTCATGGGTGTTAGTACTGGCTTGTTAGCCGATGGTGAGCTAGTTAGCTTGCAGTTCTGTGAACGGTCGTTTTGACTTCGCTTCACATCCAGTCTCCCCTCCTCACAAACAGTATCTTTGGGCTAGGAGCCATCCAGTTCGCCTTTCTGTGAACGGTCGTTTTGACTTCGCTTCACATCAAGTCTCCCCTCCTCACAAACAGTATCTTTGGGCTAGGAGCCATCCAGTTCGCCTTTCTGTGAACGGTCGTTTTGACTTCGCTTCACATCCAGTCTCCCCTCCTCACAAACAGTATCTTTGGGCTAGGGAGCCATCGCCTTTCTGTGAACGGTCGTTTTGACTGCGCTTCACATCCAGTCTCCCCTCCTTGCATACAGTATCTTTGGGCTAGGAGCCATCCAGTTCGCCTTTCTGTGAACGGTCGTTTTGACTTCGCTTCACATCTAGTCTCCCCTCCTTACAAACAGTGTCTTTGGGCTAGGGAGCCATCGCCTTTCTGTGAACGGTCGTTTTGACTTCGCTTCACATCCAGTCTCCCCTCCTTACAAACAGTGTCTTTGGGCTAGGGAGCCATCGCCTTTCTGTGAACGGTCGTTTTGACTTCGCTTCACATCCAGTCTCCCCTCCTCACAAACAGTATCTTTGGGCTAGGAGCCATCCAGTTCGCCTTTCTGTGAACGGTCGTTTTGACTTCGCTTCACATCCAGTCTCCCCTCCTCACAAACAGTATCTTTGGGCTAGGAGCCATCGCCTTTCTGTGAACGGTCGTTTTGACTTCGCTTCACATCCAGTCTCCCCTCCTCACAAACAGTATCTTTGGGCTAGGGAGCCATCGCCTTTCTGTGAACGGTCGTTTTGACTTCGCTTCACATCCAGTCTCCCCTCCTCACAAACAGTATCTTTGGGCTAGGAGCCATCCAGTTCGCCTTTCTGTGAACGGTCGTTTTGACTTCGCTTCACATCCAGTCTCCCCTCCTCACAAACAGTATCTTTGGGCCAGGGCCAGCTCACTTCCCGTCCGTCTGGTCAGTGAACATTCAGTGAACTTGCGGCTAGTTGGCTCTCGTCTTGGGTAGGGCCAGTTCACTTCCTGTGGGCAAAGCACGAAATTATGCTGCACTTGTAACTCCCCCCAGAGCTCTATAAACATTATATTACCCTTTAGTTGTGAGTAAACGTTGCTTTAATCACAAAGATAGAGCTTTCTATTCATTTGTGATATCCCCAAGTAGAGCCTTCCACTCGAGTCGCCAGTAGAGCTTTCTACTTTAATTTTAGCCAAATCTGTAATTTAATTTTACTCCAGAGGCTTTTGACAGTAGTCCTGTCTTCTTCGGCCGTTTAGCACCTATTTTGGTTAGTATAAATGCACATCGCCAGGGACGCCATGTTAAATGCCCACGCTAGGTCTTAGGTCAGATCGATAACTTCATAACTCATTGGTCTGCTCATCTTGACATCAAACAGCGTCCTGCGAAGTGGTTGACATGCAGAACCGAACGAGTCTACAAAATGTTGTTGTTACTACTGACCGACAAGAGATAGCGAATGCACCGTTCCGACCCCCGTCAGTCATCGACCTTAGGTCGAGTGATTGAAGTTGCGGAATCTTTTATTTTATTTGCACTGGGAAGGACTCTCCTTATTCAGATGAGGTCCATTTCCCTTATTCGTTACACGTATTATCACTATATGGCTTTACTTGATAATCCCATTATACAGTACACGTATTATCACTATATGGCATTACTTGATATATATTTCTCTCTTTAGGCCTGAGCTAGGGATAAAGCCACTTATTCTATTTTGCCTTAATGCATAATCATATGTCTCCTTCTACTCCGTCTGGCTAAAGCCTTACTCAGGAGGTTTTTTACATCATAAATCAGGCACATTACTGGACCGCGTGGTTGACATATTTCTCCTTTTACTCCGTCTTCATTAATCAAAACGCAAAGGGTGAAGTTACAAGGCAAAACACATTTCATGCTTACCCGGCCGTCTGGTAGAAAGGATACAAAGGATATTTATAAAGAGGTATTTTTAATTAGAAAAAGCTAGTTACAAGAAGAGACTGAAGTGGAAAATTTCCAATTCAGTTTAAAATAAGCAGAAAACAGAACATCTCATCATTGCACGGCTTGTGCCCCGTGTCTGGCAGCAGCATCTTCCTCTCACAAAAAAGTCTGGCTCTTGAATGAGCAACCGTCTCTTTTTATCGACATTGTACCATATTTCCGATTGGTCTAAACACAGTGATGTCATAGGGTTGTCATGTTTGTTTAGCAAACCAAAATACAATACATAATTCGTATTAACTCCTCCTTCTTTGTACTAACGTTACTGCTAGTTACCTAGTGGTTTTAAGTAACAGAAAGTCCCTTATTCCTTCAAGACAGACAACGGCTTTGTCTGTGGTGACCACGTGACATGGTACCATGCACGAGGCCGCCCTCCATAGGATTTCTTAAAGGTTCCTTCCAGACAAACAGTTTTACACATCATTCTTTTAGTATAATTCTCTACTGACAGTCAATTATAAGCATGCCATTTATGAAAACTTTTACTGTACACATTGAACATTTAATTGTTATATAGTTTTTTCTTTTAAGATTTCCTCAATAGTTTCCGGACTCCTGGCTTTCAACCCTCAACCTTTAATTCCCTTCCCTTCTGAAAGGGTTAACATTTTACTGCTCTCTCTCCTCTTCTGAGGCCCACATTCCGCAGGTTGACTCCCTTTTCACTGTTTTTCACAGACAACAGGCCCCTTCTATGGAGACATTAAAGGCTCAGTTCCATTTTTTATAAGTAGAGCCATCATAGAGCTATCTTTCCAGAGTTCAGTTTAAAGATTTATACTGGTCATATAGGAACGATTCAGGATGTCATTGTCCAAAAGTGTCACTTGTTCTGTGGCACTTCACACCATACCATACCATACCATATCATATCATACCATACCATACCATACCATACCATACCATACCATACCATACCATATCATAACATACCATACCATACCATACCATAACATACCATACCATACCATAACATACCATAACATACCATACCATACCATACCATACCATACCATACCATACCATACCATACCATACCATACCATACCATATCATACCATACCATACCATACCATACCATACCATACCATATCATATCATAACATAACATAACATACCATACCATACCATACCATACCATACCATAGCATAACATACCATACCATAATATAACATACCATACCATACCATACCATACCATACCATACCATACCATAACATACCATACCATACCATAACATACCATACCATAATATAACATACCATAATATAACATACCATACCATACCATACTATACCATAATTTAACATACCATAACATAACGTTAGGTTATGACTATAACCAAGTTCTGTTAGTTAGGGGCGATGCTTGGCTTCGCCTTCTGCACTATCTCGCGTACGTGCACGCGTACTGAATAAACCACAAATGTACCTCTAATACCAGTATTAGTCTGACCACACCCCTCATCAGCTTACCTTCATAAGCAGGTGTGTGGTCACCTGCTCTCCTCCTTCCCAAGCTTTCACCACAAGGTGAGGTCAAGGGCTGCAGCGGCCGTCCGAAGCCAAGCATCGCCCCTAACTAACAGAACTTGGTTATAGTCATAACCTAACGTTCTGTATCGTTAGTGGCTTAGCTTGGCTTCGCCTTCTGCACAAGGGAGGCCAAGCGGAGCCACTTGGCTGACAAATACACCCCGCTGACAGCCCCCCAAAACCATCAGAACAGGGAGGGCCGAGCCCCCCCGACCCCCCCTAATGGAGGGTATCCCCCCTATTAGAGGCTTCACGGGAAGGCGACGGACCCGACCGTGCGAAGAGCTCTCAAGCAACTTAACGCACAGGGTGAGCAGACCGTGGCTTGACCCACGACTACACACACGCACAACCCGCATGCCACCCGGGAACGAACGGAGGAACAACCTCGTTACTGCCCCCAGAATCACGGGGTCAAGGGCAAACCCAACCCCGTGGCAAGGCCGTAGCAGCGGAGCACGAAGGAAGACCCAGACCCACCAAAAGGACTGGACTCCCTGGAATGGGGGCCCGGAGAAGTCCATGATGCCAGCATCAAGACCCCACCAGGTGGGCACGTAGTGCCCCGCCCCCCACATCGCCAGCGTATTCGGACAAAGGCCCCTCAGTTACTGCACCTGGTATTCCCAGGCGGAACCAACCAGGCCAGTAAGCCGAGCGGGCCCCGTCCCCCCAATAGTACACCGCCTGGCACACTGACCCTGCAGAATAGGCAGTCAGCATGGCCGTAAGCACACAAAAAAGGTTAACCAACGGAAGCAGGCAGCGCACCGGGGAAAAACCAGGCAACAGGCTGTTAACCCTAGCCTGGAGACTGCGGACGAGACAGGCGCCAGAGGGGACAGCTGAACACAGCCGCCCCGGCGGAAGGAGCGTAAGCTGGCGGTGTTGCATGACCAAGCCTCCATTTAACAACCCCCACCCAGAGGGGTCGAGGCAGAGAAGGCTGACACGATTGGCAGACGTCATGAACGTGCAGGGGCACCCTCAACCGGTGAACCCGGGAGTTGACACTGCTCCAACACACCAGGGAATCAACCACCTCGGTGTTACCCAATGCGGTGGTTGTTCCTATAACCCCTCAAGAAAAAACTCCAAAACACACCTGCGGGTATACACCGGCTATACCGCAGTACAAGTGTTTCAGTTTCCAAAAAGGGTTAACCCAGGCCTACGGGTCGCAAACATCACTTCGGACCGGGCCTGGCGGTACGGGAAGCACAGGGTCACCAGAGGAGGTCAAAAAACCACCCCCACAGGCCCCTCTTCGCCATGCGTGAGAGAGGAGCGAAAAACAATGGAGAACCAGCCCCTAAGCACACCGTTCCTGGTATTCCCCGGCGGTCTCCCAACCAAGTACTAACCAGGACCAACCTGTGTAGCGGCCGAGATCCGACGAGATCGAGCGCGTACAGAATGGCATGGCTGTAAGCCATGACGACAGTGCTGAGTAAAAACATACCCAACCAGGGTCTCCATAGCGCTTAACCCTGTGACACCCAGACCGACCTGGCATTTTTCCCCCTGAAAAAAGCCCAAGTCCCTCAGGGTACCAGAACAGCAGATCTGCATCCCCGGCGGACAACGGGTTCAACTGATCTGGACCAGCGTGACCAGAACCAGTCCCGTGCCCTAACCACGCCGACATGCCCCAGGAAAAGGGCAGATATGCGTGTTGATCTTAACATGAAAAGAAGGCGCCACCCAGACGTCGGGACGAACCGCGCCTGGTGGCCCACCCCAAGGGCGTGAGACCCCACTACATATGTTCAGATCCATCCCGTCATCATCCCCCAGACATGAACGAGGATCCGTCGACAACCCACCCAGGTCATGGGATGTGGTCGCCGGAAGAGGAAAAACCCCCATCTCAGTTGCTTTATAAAAACGCTGTTTCAACCACAAGCAACTAAGGCGTGCCAGTCAATCGCCTGTTTACAGCGAGCTAGCACTATACGTGCGTCGGGACACACCCCCATCAATGAACAGGCTATTTAGACCTGCCATTGAATCCCCAAGGCGCCCAGGGGAACGACAAGAGGGGTGTGACACTCCCTAACTCCAACACTTCTGGAATAGAAAGAAGGAAGCATCAACAGTATGTATCCCAGTCTACACAGCCGGGGTAAAAAATGTTCACATTTTTACATCCCACCACCCTCCCATAGGAAAGAGACGGGGATCCCCAGAGAGACTTCCCACGCGAGCTGTACAGATTGAAAAGAATATATTGCACCTTGAGCCATGTAAAAAACTGGTTTTAGGGCCTCCGGGGAAGAGGCACCGAACCCATACACACTCAATAAACGAATTGAATCGAATATACATACAATAGAAAAGGACCCTTCTAGAGGGTCCACTCACTTTGACAATCTGAGGAGGAAGGCTCTGTACTCTGATGGAGGCTTCCTCACATGGATCACATGGAAGAAGGAGTCCGAACTCACAGAAGGCCTGAGTAGGCGCTTGGTGAGGAGGAGCCCTGACCACCCCCCCTGAAAACAGATCCATCACATGGACCTGAACAGCACACGGAAGTCCTACCAACAGAGACGCGCACGGTGACGTACTCTATGGCGGGGGAATTCCTGCGGTGCACACGCCCAATATACCAGGCCGTGGGACCAGGAACTCCCTCCCCCCCCCCCCCCCCCCCCCCGTAACGTGCCGAACCGCCACGTGACGGGAACCTTGAAGGACAGGGGGTGTACCCCTGACCGACAGACAATGGGGAGAGGAAAGGTTACCAGTTCACCCCTTTACGACCCCACACCCATGATACGACGTAACGACAAAAAGAGAATATGACACAGTCATAGTCAGCTCTATGAAGCGTTTCACAGCTCCACACAGCGCACGAGCTAACCTGCTATCTGATTTTTACTAAGGAAAAACACAGAATAGAGAGGGCTCTAAGAACCCCGGTCCAACATACACATGTGCTTCTGTGGCCAGTACAACCCAGTTGTAGGTCACATGACACACACAACCCATCATCATCACAATGAGAGAATACATCATTCTTGATTAGTATCGACCACAGGCCTTGCTAAACACACATGACAGCAACCAAACCAATTTCCCTTTAGGAAATAAGTTTCTCCAGCAGATTTAGCACAACCTCAGCAATCAAGCTGAGAGTTACATCGTATCCCTACCACACAAAAGACACAATTAATGCACAACATGTCCGATAGGAGGTGATAAAGTCCCCAGGGAACCGGGGGGGGAAAAACACAATCCTCCTATTTTACCCTCAATACGGCCAGTTAAAACAGGAAAACCTGTTAATGTGTGAACTCACTGTCCATTGTCATTACAGTCTGAGAAAGAACATTCTTTTACTCACTCGTCACCAAGCATAGCTTCATAGGTTAGTTGCCTTAGTAGTGAGTACACGGTACACATAAACACCATGATGTTTCTCACACAACAACCAGATCAATACATCACGACCTGCACGGAGAAGCTACTGCCAGTGACAAAAACAGCTCACACACAACCCGCAACGTATCTCAAATGCATTGCAACAACACACGTTTTGGGAAAAAACACCGTCATTCACAATACATTTAGCAAGGTAAAACCAGAAGACGTGTTATGAGGGTCTGGCCAACCCCGTACCTGCCCGGAACGCAGATCAGCGAAGTGCAGTCACAAGCGTCCCGTGTTGTTCGATCCGGGCAGCGTCGCCGCTCCACCAGTCGCTACAGTCCTCTTTGTTGACGCAATCCCCGTCTAGGCTCGGGCAGGGTTGACGAACATCCCCTGTCAAGGATGACGTCGTGGTCAAGAGTGTAAAACATGTTAAAAATCAAAGCACGTTCAACAGAATAGCATCAAGCTAACGGCTGCTCCAGCCGTTCGGGTGCTATCGCTTCCGCTCGCGAGACGCCGATCTACGACGCACGCGATCAGGAGCGAGCTCCCGGCGGCGCGCGAGAAGCCAAGCTCCCCGCGCCAGGCCACCGACCGGCTAACCGTAAGCTATGAACATGTAAACAATGACATAACACTCACCCAGACAGGCCGCCGTTCTGAACCCTCCTCACTTTTTAAGAGAAAAGAGAAAACAAGACGTCAACACCGCTTCACAACGGTGACAATAACACGTCCGGCGGAATCAGCACAGTACCAACTGGCCTGTATAGCTGACTTTGAACATGAATCTGCCGCTATCGCACATTACATGCACATATCCCCTCGTGAAGGAATACTCTCATTTGGATATGAAAGATGGGGTCTTAACACGGTGACAGAGAGAATCCACTCGTCCAGAACACACAGGGATCACCAGTGTCAATGGTCGCGGCCCACTAGTTAAAACTATAATGGTCGCCAGACCAAGGCCTTCTGTCGCCTAGACGGCTAAACAAAGGACCCTAGCCTGGGGCCGGTTTCCATAAACTTTGTCTAGTAGCCCCCATAGCACTAACAGACAAGTGGAGCCCGCCAGCAAACACTACTCACCCAACCTGGAACGCACCGCTCCTCACAACAGCGGCATGTCCGACAGTTCAGCTGTGGCCTGACAGGTTTCACCCCAACAAACACAGCAAGGAACTGCAGTTGAGAAGCATGCAGCGGCGTGCTCCCAATACGAAAACCGGTGGAGGGTTTGTAGAATGATCATCATCTTCTAGACACTCCAGTACGAAGACAATATCGCCGTATTTTCTCGAAAATAGTGAGAGAGAAAATAAAGATATGATGTCAACGTATCCTTGTTTCCCAAGCTGTTCCTAATCCAATTTCTTCCATCATGGTGTCAAGTGTGGGGATCTACCGAGGCACCTCTTCCTTGTGGTGAAAGCGAGAAGGAGGAGAGCAGGTGACCACACACCTGCTTATGAAGGTAAGCTGATGAGGGGTGTGGTCAGACTAATACTGGTATTAGAGGTACATTTGTGGTTTATTCAGTACGCGTGCACGTACGCGAGATAGTGCAGAAGGCGAAGCCAAGCTAAGCCACTAACGATACAGAACATAACATACCCTACCATACCATAATAAAACATACCATACCATACCACACCATAACATACCATACCATACCATACCATGACATAACATAACATATCATACCATAACATACCATAACATAACATGCCATACCATACCATACCATAACATACCATAACATACCATACCACACCACAACATATCATAACATACCATACCATAACATACCATACTGCATCTCACTCTTTATTATTTATGTATTTTATTTAACCAGGCAGGTCAATTAAGAACCTTAATTTGACAAGGTATGTAAATACATGAAGCTGAACAGACAAATTGCAGTTAACTCTTTCAGTGCCACTCACGAGATTTCTCGTGTTTTTTTATAGGTGGTTGCATGCCACTCACGAGATTTCTCGGATTTTTTTTTATTTAATTTTTTTTTGCGATCTGAAAAAATATTGCATCACCCGAGCCTACCCGAGTATAGCCGAGGGGCGCCGACGATCACTGTGGAAAAAAGCGCCCCCTGTCGTCTCCCAGATGACATAAGTGATTTTGGAATGGACTCAATGAAAATTAATGGGGAAAAAAATCCGGTACTCCACATTTTCCAGTTCACTGATCCAGCCGGGGTTACTAGAGTTCATTCTGGAGTTCTACTGTATCGCGTTGGATCCATACACGTATCGATTTTTTCTAATGGTGATCAGGAATTGGAATATACCAGTTGGATACCATCTGATGTCAGGTAAGGACTCTATGTTATCAGTGGTAGGATAATCAGAGTAAGTTTGATGAAGTTATAAGCTGTTTTGTGAAATGTCTTCTTTCGGTTTCACTGTAAAAGTCCGTGAGGAAATCAACGGAGCGATTATCAGTGCGCGGCCGTAATGTGCGTGCGTGCACGTATAATATTGATCATCTAGCGTTTATTTGAAAACGATTCATAAAAAGGCCGACGAATATCAACGTTGTGGAATATTCCACTAAAAGACGATTTTCATAGAATGCTCCAGAATGAGCTGTTTTTTATATCAAAACGGGGGCTTTTCTAACTGCTCTGAAACGGCAACGACGCGATAAAAAAACAATCTGCCTTCACAGCACTGACTGGAAAATAGTCTTTGATAATGCGATGGGCAGATTAGACACATAGCCATAATTTAAAACATAGATTAGGCGATATTAACGTTAACATTGGCGCCGATGGTGGCATTCAAGCGGTAAAACGGAAAACCAGGCGTGGCGCTGAAAGTGTTAAAAGGCTGAGTGACGGTTGCAGGTGTGTGTAAACAACTCTGCGATAGAGTCCTTAACACATTGGATGCCACGGACGCTTTTTGTCGTTAGTTCATGCCGACCTTTGAGTGCCCCCGACGCTATATAGCATCTGTTTGCCGTTTTATTTTTTATTGGCGATTTGAATTCATATTTCATCAATCGAGCCTCGGGTTAGTGCTGCAGAGTCTCTCTGAGCTCAATTGGGAAGATACCGCCCCCTATCGTCTCTCCCTATGTAACTGCACCCTATTACTATTGACTGATGCAGGGGGAGTGGTCAGTTTGCTCATTTTACTTTTCCGTCAAGGCCAACTGAAGAGACCAAGTGATCGCCGGCCATCAGAACAGCGTGGATTATGTATTTACAGTACCAACACTGTAATCAATAAGCGTGATCGATATTTGGAATGGCGATCAGGAATTGGAATAATCTTTTTGGATAACATCTGATCTCAGGTAAGGAATTTATTTGACCAGTCTTAGGATAATCAGACCTGTTTTCACGGAGATATACGCGTTTGCCCTATGCGTGTGTGTGTGCGCGGTGATCGCTGATGAGGAAATTAGAGAATATATTTTTCAGCCCGCCTCTATAGCGTACATAAGTACACATATACTATCGATAATCTAGCGTTTATTTGAAACCGATTCATAAATAGGCCAAAAAATTCCAGTAAATGCCGTTTATCACGGAATCTATATATTTTCCTTGAAAACGAGGGCTTTTCAAAATGATATAAAACTAAAATGAACCGATAAAAAAAACAATCCGTTTCGACAATGTTGACTGCAAACAAGTAATTGATAAACGACAGGCAGATTAGACACATAGCCATAATTTAAGAGAGATATTATGCGTTCACAACGCTATCATTGAAGTGGGTGCTGGCATTCAACGGGGTTTCCAATGTTAAATGGCTGGCACTCAAACTGTTAAAAGAAAATGTGTCCATTTTCCAAGTTTTTTGCATCTCGTTCCAACTTCTGGGAGCAGCGAATGTGAATTTTGAAAGATCTGAGAAATCTGTGTGTGTTTTAACAGTGTTAACCATCTGTAGTGTGGTAGTGAAAGGGTTAATTATCTGTAGTGTGGTAGTGAAAGGGTTAACCGTCTGTAGTGAGGTAGTGCAAGGGTTAACTGTCTGTAGTGTGGTAGTGAAAGGGTTAACCTTCTGTAGAGTGGTAGTGAAAGGTTTAACCGTCTGTAGTGTGGTAGTGAAAGGGTTAACCTTCTGTAGTGTGGTAGTGAAAGTGTTAACCTTCTGTAGTGTGGTAGTGAAAGGTTAACCTTCTGTAGTGTGGTAGTGAAAGGGTTAACGTAAGGTTATGTATATAACCAAGTTCTATGAATACTGGTGACGCTCAGCGTCAGTCTGCACTAACCTCACTTCGTGCCTAGCACTGAATAAAAAACTCCACAATGTACCTTTACATACCGACATCCGTCTGGCCACACCCCTATCCGCTTACCTTCATAAGCAGGTGTGTGGTCACCTACTCGCCTCCTTCCCAAACTTTCACCACAAGGCGAGATCAAGGGCCGCAGTGGCGTCCTGACGCTGAGCGTCACCAGTATTCATAGAACTTGGTTATATACATAACCTTACGTTCTATTTCATTCTGGCCTCCGCTCAGCGTCAGTCTGCACAAGAGGAGCTGAGCGGAAGACAGAAGCTCGACAAATGTACCCCGCTGAGGCCCCCCACAACCATCAGACCGGAGAGGACCGAGCCCCCCGACCCTCCCTAATGGAGGGATACCCTCCCTATTGGAGGACGGGAGGGAGACGGATCCGACCGTGCGAAGAGGAACTCGAGCAACTCAACGCACAGGGTGAGCAGACCGTGGCTTGACCCCACGACTACGCACACGCGCAACCCGCATGCCACCAGGGAACGAACGGAAGGAACAACCCTTGTTACTGACCCCAAAAATCACGGAGTCAAGAGCAAACTCAACCCTGTGGCAAGGCCGTAGCAGCGGAGCGCGAAGGAAGACCCAGACCCCCTGAAGGGACTGGACCCCCAGGAAAAAAGGGGGCCCGGAGAGGTCAATGACGCCAGGCATCAAGACCCCACCAGGCGGTCACTTAGTGACACCGCCCTCCACATCGCCAGCGTATTCGGACAGGGCCCCTCCAAGAGCGGGCCCTTCCCCCCATTAGTACGCCGCCTGGCACACTGACCCTGCAACACAGGCAGTCAGCATGGCCGTAACTTTGTCAAAAGGTTAACCATAACGGAAGCAGGCAGCGCACAGGGGAAACCAGGCAACAGGCTGTAGACCCGAGCCTGGAGCACTGCGGACGAGACAGGCGCCAAAGGGGTCAACTGAAAACAGCACCCCGGCGGAAGGGGCGCATGCTGGCATTGTTGCGCACCACGACAAAGCCTCCATCAAAAAACCTCCACCCAGAGGGTCGAGGCAGAGAAGGCTGACATGATTGACAGACGTCATGAACGTGCAGGGGCACACTCAACCGGGTAACCCGGGAGTTGACTCTGCTCCAACACACCAGGGAATCAACCACCCTCTTGGTACCACATACGGTGGTTGTTCCTATAACCCCTCAAGAAAAAACTCCAAAACACACCTGCAGGTATACACAAGCTATACCGCAGTACAAGTGTTTCAGTTTCCAAAAAGGGTTATCCCAGGCCTACGGTTTCAACGAACATTACTTTGGACCGGGCCCGGCGGCTCGGGAAGCACACAGGGTTACCAGAGGAGGTCCAAAAGACCACCCCAACAGCCCCCTCTTCGCCATGCGTGAGAGAGGAGCGAAAGAAAAAGGAGAACCAGCCCCTTGATGATAGTGTCAGGTACAACATGTACCCAACAAAGGGTCTCCATAACGCCTAACCCTGTGACACCCGGGCCGACCCGGCATTTTTCCCCCCGAAAAAAGCACAAGTCCCTCAGGGTACCAGAACAGCAGATCTGATAGGTGATAGGTGCGGAGTCTGGGAAACCCTTCCCCCCCCCCCGTGCCAAGCTGCCTAACAACTTGGCCCTGACCAAATGAAAAGAGAGTCCAATAAACCCCCTGACCAATCAGAAGAGGGAAGGAGGGGTTTATCCGGTACCCCCTCGCAAGCCCAACCCTTGCAATACGACAACAACAAACAGCCATACGATACCTTAAGTAGCAAAATGCTAATGAACAGCGCAAGCTAATTCAATGCACGCTAGCCACAGACACATTGTGAACAGGGTTTATAACAAGGCCAAGTTGTGTATGTGTGAACCCGACACCCGTATCCATGTTGTAAGACACAGAAAATCTGAGAGAGAGAGAGAGCGGCTGAGCCGCGGTACTTTTTCATACAAGCATTACTGCAGACCAACACAATAGTGTTGTGGCTCAATATCACTGTTTAAGCAACAGAGCACACAACTAACCTCTACCTTTATGTGAAGATTCAGGTCGAGGCAGAAAAAACCTTTTTCAACCGAGTGTAGGCTGCAGGCCTTGCTTAAGCTCTAACATGAATGTAACGTCTAGCCCTCCTATCAAACCCATACTAGCGAAAGATTCACACATCGTATCCCCATCATATGTTTGGTGAATAAACACACAGTTTGTAACAAAAAATCAAGTCCCTCTTTTTAGGAGGGACTCTTTATTTCTCTCAACAAAATTATATATGGGCCGCAAAGGGAACAGGGAGGGACCATAGAGGGAAAAAGTCAATTTCTTAGCGACGCCTGCCACGAGCCGCTCGGGACTTGCCACCCCGTGGAGCCCCGGAGGGACGGTAAATGATCGGCGGCTGGACATGACGATCCCTACCGTTACCTCCAGGCGTAGATGGGCCGGCTGCAGTGGCGGAGGCGCCCTCTCTCCTCCTGGCCTTCTTCGCCGAAGAACCAGCAGTGGCGGTGGTAGCAGCGGCGGCTACGGCGTAGGAACCTCGACGACGCGCCTGCCGTCTGACTCCACCGGCGACATTGGGCGGGGGGAAATGAGGCTGGAGCACGGAGCGCTCCTCCTGCATCTCCCTGCAGGTTGAGGTCATCAGCTGCAGTGCCGACCCGAATAGTCCAGCATCGGAGAGGGGTGCCGTCAGAAGTGGAGTCCTCTTCTTCTCCGGCACACGCGCCTGCTCCAGCCAAAGGTGGCGCTGGATTAGAGTGGCCAGGGCACGCACTTTCCCAGCAGCTATAGCCTGCGGCTGAATCAGATGCAGGATGGCTCCTGCCGCCTGGGCGAGCTGATCATGTTGTAAATCAGTCAGCTCCATACCGCCCATCAGCATCCCGGACATGAATCTCGCCAGCTGCGCGATGTTAGAAGTGGCAGCCAGAGATTGCGTCGCGGAGATAAATGACTGGTCACTCCAAAAAGCCAACCGCCTCGCCGATTTCCCTTGGGGAACCGGCTTCCGTAACGGCTCCCACACCACCTCAGGACAAAGGAGCGCCGCCATCGGCCTATCAAGCCGAGGCACGCCCTCCTTCATGCCTTCTACCAAACCCACCACCCTCGTGACTTGCACGTAGGCGGGGGTGAGGCCCATGATGTGGGAGACCACCTGTCCCTGACGGACGTAGGCCATCATTGAGGGGAAAAATGGACAGACAACGTCCACCCCTCTCACCGGGCGACGTTGCCATAGATGACCTATGAGATCGTCAGGAATAGGAACAGGCAGTGGCTGCGGCAGCGGCACGCCGTTTGCGACTGCCGCCACCGCCATGAGCTCGGGGAACAAAGCACGCAGTTCCCCCTGCATACTTTCCCCCACCGAGCTCGCGTCCCTCACATGCAGCAGACTACTGGTTAAGGAGCCACATTCTGATGTGGCTGATAGCAGGGCATCCCGCCGCCGAGTCGGAGGTTCTAACCCAACATCTGCGTACGAGGAATCCCAAGGAGACATCTCACCCCCCTCCAGTGTTACCTGGACGGGCGGGGGACATGTCTCCACTGGGCCTTCGAACAAGAACCCGTCCGCTTCTACCATGTAGTTCTCTGTTTCCATCGGCCATGGAGAATCAGACGCATCCTCATCCGGCTCCAGCAACTCACCAAAACCAGGCTGTTCGCGTCTGCAAGCCACCATCTTGCGACGGGGGCGAGCTGACGGAAAAAAGTTTGCGTCTCAAATCCCCCGCAACCAAAGGCGCCGGCCGTCCAACAGCGGACGACTCCCCGGAAGCAGAGGAACCAGAGCCGGAACCAGGCCATCGCACAGGAGACGGCGCTGGTGCACCAGCTCCTTGGAGAGGCAAACTATCCATCGGACGCCTACCGGGCGTGGCTGCCGACCACGAGAGAGGCCTCAACCCCGCTCCAAGACGTATGACAGAGAACAATGGAGAACCGCTGGTGAAGGGTGACGTTGCGAGCGCGACCCTCCGAGGTAAACATTATGACTTAGCTTTTTTCTTTTTAAATATATGAGAGAAGAAAAAAGCAAGAAAAAATTGAAACACGTATCAACTTTCTTCAACTAAACAACCTCGTCAAGTGTCTACCGAAGGCACTTCCTTGTGGTGAAGGTGAAGAAGGAGGCGAGTAGGTGACCACACACCTGCTTATGAAGGTAAGCGGATAGGGGTGTGGCCAGACCGATGTCGGTATGTAAAGGTACATTGTGGAGTTTTTTATTCAGTGCTAGGCACAAAGTGAGGTTAGTGCAGACTGATGCTGAGCGGAGGTTAGAATGAAATAGAACCGTCTGTAGTGAGGTAGTGCAAGGGTTAACTGTCTGTAGTGTGGTAGTGAAAGGGTTAACCTTCTGTAGAGTGGTAGTGAAAGGGTTAACCGTCCATAGTATGGTAGTGAAATGGTTAACCTTCTGTAGTAATAATAATGCAGGACCTCTTTAATCGGCATGCAACGAACTGGACATGCAAATTGGAGCGGCACACACACACCGGGATACACACACACACACACATGCATTGTCTTTTCCTCAGTCGCAGATGCGATAGAGCAGGGGTAGGCAACCCTAGGCACGCGTGCCGCGGGGGCATTTTCATAGGCACAGGGGGCAGCAGTAAAAAAAAAATATATATAATTTTTTTTATTTTTATTTTTTTGCTTTGAAATATTATAGTGAAATATTTTGCACTGTTGTCGCATTTATCTTGTTGAAATCCTCCCACAGGTTCTTTTTACTACCACATTTAATTGAGACCCTTTATTTGTTTATTATTTCAATTTAGCTGGAAATACATTGCTACATCATTCAGTAACATTTGCAGAGTCTTATAACAAAAACATTATTACGGTCACCATTGTGACCAGTGGGATTAATCAACACATTTTATTATTTATTTGTCTATTTCATTGAACATTGCACATATTAAAAGCAATTTTTTTTACTCAAAATGTGAGTATTACCGAGTCAACTTGTGTTCTTAAAACAATGACAATAAACATAGGTTTATTAGTTTGAAATAATGTGGTTGTGTACTTATTTTTCTGTTAACTTATTATGGATTGAAAACTGAAAACCTTAATGCACAGTAACTGTAACTGAGGGGTACAATTCCCTGACTGTATTGATAAGTATGGTATCATTAAACCACTACCGCTTTATGTACTTTAATTACTGGCCATACAGTACACGATATATGAATATGATGAACACTTCCCACAATGAAATCGGTTCCAGTCAAAGGTATTAATCAAGTATTTAATGGAGCAAAAAGTACATAGGATACTTTACATTATTCTTTGAATGCACTTGTAAGGCAAAGGAGTATGCGTAGGCAAATCAATAACGAATGTCCATTCTCTGGTTACGCAGGAGGTAATTATACAACCTGAATCTTAGGGAATTATATCTATGGTGCACTAGTGATAGCGGGAGATACTGGAAGGGGTTCCCACTGGTTGTAAGCCAGCAGGGGGGGTAGAAGATCTGTCGGTAGTAGGACGTCTGGTCAACGATGACTAGGGAGACTTCAGGTACAGAAGCCGGTGCAGTAGCCTCTTGATCCACAGACGAATACAGCTTGGTTCTCTTGTAGACTGTAGCTCCACAGGGAAGAAAGCTAGGCGGCCTCAGGCTCTCTGAGCGCCGACTCGACTTGACTCCTCTCGGGGTAAATCCAACACGTGCAGGCGGCGATTATCCGCTCCATAAATCACAGGACCAAAGCAAATATATTCCAGCCGCAAAGGGCTATGTAGTCGTCGGGTAGATTAATCCAGTGTACATGTCCATACGGCTCTCGCCTAGGTCTCCTCGGGTGAAAGCGCCATGCGGTCGGCCCAGCCTGGATAAGAACTCTAGCTAATACGAGAAAGCGTTGGAGATGCTGGTCACTGTAGAATTATAACCGCACGATACACTATACACAAATAGACTATTAAAGACTCAATAGAAATATGTCGCACTCGACGGTATAGCGCCAAACTCTGACAATTCAGTTACTAATTCGCACGCGGTCTCGATGCTCTATTCTGAGGCCAAACAGGCCATACTTCACCGCACGTTGTATCGTGGGTGAGGCTTCAACTTATCTGTAACATGCTAAGGAAGGTAAGGGTACGGAGGTAAGGGGCTAAGGGGCTTCTACATTCACCTGCGCCGTATTTATACGCACGGTGCACAAACTAGTTCCACTCTCATTTCTGTCGCGTATCCCTGGGCAAGGGCGGGCATGTCCAGACACATCTTGACGGTGACTTTGAACCTGGCTCCGGAGGCCGGTCCCTGGCGCCGGTGGACCGCTGTCCAATAGGAGAATGAACTATTATGGTCTGGGCTAAAGGGATATTCCGTGTATATGTACAAGGAATATACAGGGGATATCAAACGATATACAAATACTATGCAATATATATCAATAAATAAATATATATATTCGGTTTAATCTGATCCTTTGTAACAGCCGCCCCCTAATTAGTCCCACCTAATTAGCTAAGCAGAGACAGATTAACCGCACTGTCCTCTACTCAGTGTCTGCTGTGAGGGGGTCTGTCAGTTCACAAAGTCATGGGGTCATGGTCGTCATCGATGGTATCGGGGAGCCTTGGCAGTTCTATTAGCCTCGCCACGGGTCGGGTGTAGGTCCGCCCTTGGACGAGCACTTCGGCTGCTCGGACCTTTCCGTCGGCACCGGTGATCACTTTGCTTACGCGGCCGGCCGGCCACATAGCTCGGGGTAGTGACTGGTCGATAATCATGACGACTGTTCCTTCTGTCAAATTGTCTCTCTCTTTCACCCATTTCTGGTGGGTCTGTAGAGACGGTAGGTAGTGGAGTAGGAAGCTGTTCCAAAACTTGTCAGCCAGTACTTGACTGTACCTCCACATTCTTCGGCCGTTCGCTTCTTCAGGCCTGTACATTGTCTGTGGTAGCGCGGGGTCCAGCCGCCCCATCAAGAGTGTGTTGGGGGTGACTGGGTCGACATCTGCTACATCACTTGAGACGTAACCGAGGGGCTTTGAGTTCAATACTCCCTCGATCTCCGTGAGGACTGTCATTAAGACTTCTTCCGCCACGGTCTGGGCCCCAAGCACGGCGTACAGGGCTGTCTTTATTGAACGTACTTCTCGTTCCCAAGTTCCACCGAAGTGAGGTGCGTTCGGGGGATTAAACTGGAAGTCAATCTGGTATGGAGCGAGGTGGGTCTTAAGTTCTGGGCCCATAGCTTGGAAGCTCTCTCTCAGCTCTCTTTCTCCGCCTTTGAAGTTTGTCCCGTGATCAGACAACAATATAGACGGTTTGCCTTTCCGCGATGTGAATCTTCGGAAGGCCATAAGGAATGAGTCTGTGCTCATGGTTGGAAGGAGTTCTATATGCATCGCTCGGGTGGTCATGCATTTGAATACAATACCCCACCGCTTCTCGGTGCCTCTTCCTTTCTTTATATACAGCGGGCCGAAACAGTCCATACCGGTGGAGTGAAAGGGCTTGTCGCCGAGTCGGAGGCGACAGGGAGGTAGGTCAGCCATCCGGGGTATACTGGGCTGCGCTCGCCACTTACGACAGTCTAGACAGGTTCGCTGGAAGCGCCGCACTGCTTCTCTCCCTTGCAGTATCCAATAACGACGTCTGATCTCCGCAAAGACTCTCTCTGCCCCGGCGTGATGCACATCCTCGTCGTATTTCTTTATGATCAGCTCTGTGACCTTGTGTCGGCTGTTTAAGACTATCGGGTACTTGACGTCATCCGGTAAGTCTGGAGCTCTCCGCAGACGACCACCCACTCTGATGAGACCATGGGCGTCGCTCTCGGGGGCTAGGTGGAGCAGTCTGCTGTCTGATGGGACTGGCTTTGCTCCCTGTAGACAGTCTAGCTCATCGGGGAACGAGTCTCTCTGGGCTCGTTGTAGTAGAAGAAGTTCCGCTTCTTCGTAGTCAGCTGCAGTAATGCCAGTAGTGAGCTGAACCTCTGGGTGGTGCCACAGGAATGTCTTTAGCTGCGCACTCTCTAGGGTGAGGCAATCGTCTATGTCGGGGTCTGTGGAGACGAGTGTGTTCAATCCACAGAACATAGATTTCTTGTTTTCTGCCTCCTCTTTACTCGCTTCCCGTGGGGTGGGTGTAGGCCACTCTTCTTCCGGGAGCTTGAGGAACTCTGGCCCGTCACTGTATAGGTTGTGACGGGTGAGGTCATCCAGGGACATTCCCCGGGTGATGACGTCAGCTGGGTTGTGTTTTGTGTCCACATACCTCCAGCTTGCTACTTCTGTTAAATCTTGAATCTCTGTGACTCTGACCCCCACGAAGACCTTGTATCTGCACGAATCAGACCGGATCCATGTGAGTACTGTCGTGGAGTCTGACCACAAGATTGTTCTTTGCACCGGAATGGTGAGTTCACGTTGGATTAACGTGGCGAGTTGCGCTCCTGCTAGGGCTGCGCAGAGCTCTAGACGCGGGATAGATTGTTGCTTTCGTGGGGCTATTCTTGAGCGGGCCAGGATGAAGGCAGTATGTATTTCTCCTCCCTCCTCTCGGGCACGCAAGTAGGCCACCGAGCCGTAGGCTACTTCGGAGGCGTCGCTGAAGACGTGCAGGTCCATCTGGCACGTCTCCGGCCTCACTGTGGGTGGGAAGTAGCTGCGGCGTATGTTGACACCTGGGAGTGAGCTGAGTTCCGTCTCCCACTCTCTCCATGTGGATGCAAGGTGTTCGGGTATGGGGTCGTCCCAGCCCTGGTCCTTGTCCCATAACGCTCTTACAATCATCTTTGACCTGCTGGTGTAAGGTAGAATACATCCCAACGGGTCATATTGTCTGGCGAGTGTTCTGTATACACTCCGTCTGGTGGTCGGTAGTGCAGTCGACCTTCCCTGCTCCTTGGTCAGGGGTGTGTGTTTATAATGGAGCGAGTCTGTTTTGAAGCGCCAGACTAGTCCTAATGTCATTTCTTGGGCTTCTCCTGGGATGGTCGCCATCCAGGTCTCGCTGCTTGCTGCCTTGTCCTCGGGGGAGAGGCTGCGCAATACTTGCGGGTCGCTGCTGGCCCACTGCCTGAGATCAAAGCCGCCTTTGATCAGGGAGGCGCGGAGCTTGAGTAGAAGGGCCTCGGCTTCTTCTGGCGTCGAGACGCTTTGCAGACAGTTGTCCACGTAGAAACTATTTTCTACACTTTTTCGGACCTCTTCATCAGCTGCTGGGTCCTCTGCGACGTGTTTTTGCAGTGCAAACGTAGCACAGCATGGGCTGCATGTGGTTCCGAAAGGGAGGACTTCCCATTGATGGATGGCTGGTTGCTCATCCCCGATCCTCTCTCTCCATAGGAACCGCAGCAGGGGCTTGTCCTCCTCCACTAGTCTCACCTGCAGGAACATCCCTTTGATGTCGCCGCTGATGGCCACCTTGTCCTGGCGGAAACGTAGTAACACGCCTAGTAGGGAGGGGCTGAGTGTTGGGCCGGGCAAGAGCTCTTTATTCAGATTTTGTGATCCGATCTGGTAGCTGCAGTTGAACACAATACGATCCTTGCCGTTGTGGTGGACTTTGTGGTGCGGCACGTACCATGATTCGGTCGTCTGATCGGCCTCTTTAATGTCAATTTTCTTTATGTGTCCCGCTGTGATTAGCTTGTTAATCTCAGCGCGGTACACAGTCTCTTGAGCGGGGTCTCTGGCTAGGCGCCGCTCTGTGTTCAATAGATACCGCTCCGTCGCTTCTTTTGGGGCGTGGAAGGTGGGCATACCCTCTCGCCTCAAGAGTGGAGTTGCGTATCTCCTCACTCCGTTGACTTTGACTCTCTTTGTCCCTTGCTCGAGGAGTGCTATGGCGTAAATGTCTTCCTTGGAACGAATGTCTTTCTTTTCGTTCTTAAAGGGCATTGTCTCTAGTGTCCATAGCCTCTCGACATGCTGTAGGAGGGTGGTGTCTTCTTCTGTCACTCTGGAGTGGAGGCAGCTAGTGGCTGCTGTTCGGTTAAGAGACTTAGCGAGGGGGCCTTGTAATGTCCATCCTAGGCGGGTCTCGACTGCTGCAGGACAGCCTCTGGGCCCTGTGTGGACCCGGTCTATCGGGACTATGAGGTCTGCATGGTCGGAGCCTATCAGCAGGGTCGGGGTGGCACCGTCTATGAGCGGGATAGGTAGTTGACGCAGGTGCACATATTTATCCATCAGCTTGGCGATGGGGTAGGTGTACTGCGACAGGCCTATTTCTTGGCTGGTGAAAGCATTAGTAATCCTATACCGTCTCTCTGGCTGCCCGCTTGCTGCGATAGTGAAGGAGACATTCTCGCCCTTTATCGTCTTTAGATCTCTTCTTATTGTCCGAATCGTCACCTGGTTTTCGCTCCCCCGCAGCCCCAGCTGGGCCGCAGCGGATGCGAGGAGAAGGGTCTTCTCTGACCCGTCGTCAAGGACGGCGTAAGTGTCCATGACCTTGTCTTGGTAACTCAGTGTTACGCGGACCACCTTTAAGAGCACTCGGGCGCCCCCGCTGCTGGCGGGGTCAATGTACATAACACTTGCCTTTGTGCTGCTTGAGGGTGCAGGCTTTCTTCTGTTACTGTCGTGTAGGACATCTAGGTGGGCTCCGTCACACCGACTACACCTCTTCTTTAAGCGGCACTCGGCTGCCATGTGACTGCGCGCACATCGGTAACAGCGTTGGTTGGACTTTATCCATTGACCCACTTCATCGGCGGTCATCTTCTTGAATGTGTCACATTGTGACAACCAGTGTTCTTTCTCGCAGTACGGGCACACCATCTTCCACTTCTCTTTCATCGAGGGGGTACTGTGGTTCTTGCTGCTCGGTACTGGTTCTAATTGGTGCATGACGGTCACCAATCTTCGGCCATCGTTTGCTCTCCTAGGTCCCTCTCTGGAGCTTGGGGTGCTCCGCATGAACGTATCCAACCGTAGGCTGTTGACTTCTCTCGCTAGGAAGTCGGCTAGGTCTAGGAGGGATGGCTCGGGACCGTTAGGATCACGGTGGTCTCTTTGCCGCCTGAAGCGCTCTTGTCGGGCGGGCGGAAGCTTCTCTAAAATCCTCTCGACATTAGAGTTTGCGTACAGTTCGTGCATACCCTTTTCTCTTTGCGCCCCCAGCATCCCTACCAGGGATTGTACCTTGATAGACAGGTCATCTAGTGAGCGATTGTCTGTTGCTGGGGGTAGGCGGTCGATATGCCTTATCTCTTGTATTACGTAATCCCATATACGTCCATATCTTTGGTCGAGTGCTGCTAGAGCCGCTGTGTATGGGGTAGTAGAGGTGGCATAGGCCAGCGCTATATTGTGCGCTCGGGGCACCTTGAGGTGCTTCAGTAGGATAGCATACTTGTACGGTTCGTCAGTTACATCGGACATCATTGTCTCTAAGCACATTCGTAGCTCGGTGTACTGTGCTCTGTTCTCGTGGGTGAAGTCCGGAAACGTCGGTGTGCCAATGTATGATGCCATGGATGGCTGGCACATCGGTGAGCGTTGGAAGAGAGGCCTCCTAGGCGAGTCTCCTCTTACGCCTCTTGGTGGGCTGGTACCTGCTGGGTACCATGGCCCGCGTATCCAGGTGCTATTCCTCGGGGCTGGTCGTGCGTCAAGCTCACCCGTGAATTGAGTCGGGGGTCTGTAGCGCAGAGCCGCGGGGGTAGAGCCTGGGCTGTACTGGACCTCCTGGTCCTGTGGAGTTCTGTGCTGCTGTCGGGCTTGACTCTCCTCCTCTCCCTCTTCTTCTTGCTCTGGCAGGTCCTCTAGATCCTGTAGTCGTCTATTTAGCCTCTCCGCGGTGTAGACCGTTTCTTCCTTGTAGCTGGTCCTCGCGTGGACCGGTCGGGGAAGGAGTTCGGAGGGGGGTATAGGCTCTCTCTGGTGGTCGGGCTCAGGGTCGCTTGATCGGGTAGGGGAGGGTGCCCTTGACCCGTGTCTTGACGAGGCCCTGGAACCCCATGCGGAGGGAGGGGGTGTCGCCCTGGCGATCAGCTGCTCCATTATCTGCGCTTGTAATCGGTCACGCTCGGCTTCGCGCTTGGTGAGAGCGATGTCGCGCTCTACTTCTCTTTGGGCACCGGCAGCGGCGCGCTGGGCTTCGGCGGCGGCGCGCTCTGCTTCGGCGGCGGCGCGCTCTGCTTCGGCCCGGTCTCTTACCATATTCTCTTCCGTCTGAAGGCGTCTAATCTCTAGACGTGTACGATCTTCGTCGCTCCGTTGCTGTGCTTGAAGGCGTTCTCTTTCCATGGAAGAATGTTCGCGCTCGCTAAGCATCTGTGCTTGGAGTCGATCGCGCTCTGTAGAGGCTGCTAGGCTGGCGAGGAATGCCTGTGCCAGCATCTTGTCCGCCCCGCTGGGGGAAGACGCTGGTTGAGGTGATCCGCTCCTGGCAGTACTCGTTGGAGATCTGTTCTCCTGTGGCGAGTCCTGGAGATCCATCTCCTGGGTCTCTTCTTCTTGTAGCGGGTAAAGTTCCATCTCTGGAGAGCTGTCTTTATCCTGGAGCTCTCCGGGGACTACTTCTTCGGTCTTGGCGGGGGGTAAAGTCGTGTCGGGTCCCTCCTGGTCCCTACCGTGAGCTTGGTCAGTTACATTAGAACCCACTAGGGCCTCTATTGGCGGGGTAACCTGGGCGATAGGGTCGGACATAATTCTACTATCTACTTTTTCCGCGTTTACCGTCTGTAGAAGGCCAGGTAGTATACTGGCAACGTAATCCTCTAAGTACTGAGGTGTCTGCCGTCTACGCTGCGGGCGATCTACTTTAGGAGAACCGTTTTGTGGAGTGTTCATCATAGGCCATGTCAATATTAATACCGCTATATTAATATTACACTAGTTACCCTCCGGCTCGAAGGACCAATTGTAACTGAGGGGTACAATTCCCTGACTGTATTGATAAGTATGGTATCATTAAACCACTACCGCTTTATGTACTTTAATTACTGGCCATACAGTACACGATATATGAATATGATGAACACTTCCCACAATGAAATCGGTTCCAGTCAAAGGTATTAATCAAGTATTTAATGGAGCAAAAGGTACATAGGATACTTTACATTATTCTTTGAATGCACTTGTAAGGCAAAGGAGTATGCGTAGGCAAATCAATAACGAATGTCCATTCTCTGGTTACGCAGGAGGTAATTATACAACCTGAATCTTAGGGAATTATATCTATGGTGCACTAGTGATAGCGGGAGATACTGGAAGGGGTTCCCACTGGTTGTAAGCCAGCAGGGGGGGTAGAAGATCTGTCGGTAGTAGGACGTCTGGTCAACGATGACTAGGGAGACTTCAGGTACAGAAGCCGGTGCAGTAGCCTCTTGATCCACAGACGAATACAGCTTGGTTCTCTTGTAGACTGTAGCTCCACAGGGAAGAAAGCTAGGCGGCCTCAGGCTCTCTGAGCGCCGACTCGACTTGACTCCTCTCGGGGTAAATCCAACACGTGCAGGCGTCAGCGATTATCCGCTCCATAAATCACAGGACCAAAGCAAATATATTCCAGCCGCAAAGGGCTATGTAGTCGTCGGGTAGATTAATCCAGTGTACATGTCCATACGGCTCTCGCCTAGGTCTCCTCGGGTGAAAGCGCCATGCGGTCGGCCCAGCCTGGATAAGAACTCTAGCTAATACGAGAAAGCGTTGGAGATGCTGGTCACTGTAGAATTATAACCGCACGATACACTATACACAAATAGACTATTAAAGACTCAATAGAAATATGTCGCACTCGACGGTATAGCGCCAAACTCTGACAATTCAGTTACTAATTCGCACGCGGTCTCGATGCTCTATTCTGAGGCCAAACAGGCCATACTTCACCGCACGTTGTATCGTGGGTGAGGCTTCAACTTATCGGTAACATGCTAAGGAAGGTAAGGGTACGGAGGTAAGGGGCTAAGGGGCTTCTACATTCACCTGCGCCGTATTTATACGCACGGTGCACAAACTAGTTCCACTCTCATTTCTGTCGCGTATCCCTGGGCAAGGGCGGGCATGTCCAGACACATCTTGGCGGTGACTTTGAACCTGGCTCCGGAGACCGGTCCCTGGCGCCGGTGGACCGCTGTCCAATAGGAGAATGAACTATTATGGTCTGGGCTAAAGGGATATTCCGTGTATATGTACAAGGAATATACAGGGGATATCAAACGATATACAAATACTATGCAATATATATCAATAAATAAATATATATATTCGGTTTAATCTGATCCTTTGTAACACTGTATACCAATATGGTGTAGTATAAATAGTATGATTTAGTTATATTATAATAAAATAAAATGTTTAAAATTATATAGTATATAGAAGTATAATATAGAATAATACATTATATAAATGTATAGATACATGTGTGTGTGTGTATAAATGAATGAACCTAATATGTAATTTGACTGATGGATACACAAAATGGGTTTATTTATGTTGATTTAATTTAGTTGTGTTGATGTTTCCATTTTTGCAAAATGGGTATATTCTGTTTGGTTTTACGCAATAAGTCTATCGGTGTGTTGTATGTGTGTAGGGGCAGGTATATATAAGAAATGTTCTTCTTCCTGTTCCTTTCGGCCATGGAATTTGGTGAATTATATTAATATGTACTGTTGGACTGTGGTAATTCCATGTACGAATAAATAAATTATGATGATGATGATGATGATGATGATGATGATGATGATGATGATGATGGTGATGAGTAAAGTGAGTGTTAATAAGGTGAGTGTTTGTTTAAAAGTGAGTGTGTGCATGTTGATGAATGAATGACTTTATTTGACAATATATAAAATAACATGTGGCAGAATACTGCCAAGGATGGACACAAAAAAGCTCAGAGCTTATTTCCATTGTGGTCCTTGTAGGGGGTAGGGGTGCAATGAGTGTAGATGATGGGTTCCTCATAGAAATATATGTTTATGTAATTTGCATCAATCAGATTGAATGTAAACGTATGTTTCCCATGTCAAGAGAGAGAGAGAGAGAGAAAGAGGCATCAATTATAGGGCATGTGTAGTCAAAGCTTTATGGTGGTAGTTATTAAAGGAACAGCTCACCCAAAATTCAAAGATATATATTTTTCCTCTTGTTTTGTCTTGGTGTGATTCATATTCTAGAGATGTCTGCCGTCACTCCGACACAACAGAGCTGAACGGCACTCTGTTTGTGGAGCTGATAGTGCCAAAAAAATACATCAAAAGCTGTGAGGAACTATTTTCCACCAAAGTACATCCCCGTAAAAATAATGTATGGCTGGCAGAAAATAGTTCCTACATTAAATTGCTCACAACAAGGTCTGTGGTTTATCTTGAGTAACTCGGCCATGATTTCTGGAAAGATACCTTGCTTCTGAGTTTTTCCAGATGTATTTCTTTGGTGCTCCGAGCACCACGAACCGAGTGCCATTCAGCTCTGTTGTAGTATTGGAGTGATCTTTAAATTATCTTTAAATATTAAATGTATTTTATCTAGGGTGAACTGCCCCTTTAAGGTGTGACCTCCTTGTAATATCCTCCTCTTATGGCAGGTCTGGACCTGCGTAATGATTTTCCTACGAATAATTACGGAAATTAAATGAGGTGTTTCATCATTGTGGAATTCTCCATTGTAACAAAATTATCTGGGCACAGGAATTCTCCATGGCTGCAACAAAACATCCTGGCACACAAAAAAAGACCGCATCACTGATTCACCAGAGGCTCTAAGGAGGAGTACAATGCCATCACATTCCCAGGGTAATCCTCTGCACTGAGAGAGAGAGAAAGAGAGAGAGATATAGGTTAAATGCAGAGAAAGTTTTGTGGTGGTAGTTAAGGTGTGGCCTCCTCGTAATATCCGCCTCCTTTTGGGTAACCTGGTCTGGACCTGCCTGCGCCCTCAGGGCACACATGGAGGGGGTGGGAGAGATAATCTTCCTCATTCTGCTCCTCCTCCTCCTCCACCTCCACCCACCTCCTTCTGCTCCTCCTCCTTTCCCCGCTAACATATTCTCCTCCACCTCCTTATCCTCCTCCTCCTCCCTTCCTCACTAACATGTTATCCCCCTCCTCCTTCTGCTCCTCCTCCATGTCCTTCTGCTCCTCACCCCTCTCCCTCCTCCCCACCTCCTTCTGCTCCTCTCCCTCCTCCTTCTGCTCCTCCTCCACCTTCTGCTCCTCTCCCTCATCCTCCACCTTCTGCTCCTCCTCCCTTCCCCGCTAACGTATCTTCCTCCTCCACCACCCCTTCTGCTCCTCCTCCCTTCCCTGTTAACGTATCTTCCTCCTCCTCCTCCTTCTGCTCCTCCTCCCTTCCCCTCTAACATATCTTCCTGCTCCTCCACCTACTTCTGCTCCTCCTCCACCTCCTTCTCCTCCCTTCCCTGCTTCCTCCTCCTCATCCCCTCATCCCCTCCTCCTCCTCCTCCTCCTCCTCCTCCTCCTCCTCCTCCTCCTCCTCCTCCTCCTCCTCCTCCTCCTCCTCCTCCTCACCACCACCACCAGTTTAAATAACACAGTGGCTGAATGAGCTATTGGCCTGAACTCCTCAGAAACAGCCCTAGACCACGACGCCTTCAGATCAGTTGAGTTCATGTATTGTGTGTGTAAGAGGAGCATACAGGGCTCTATAAGGTTCAATGTTCCACAAAAAACATCCAGCAAAGTTGCAGAAATCAGCTTAAGAGTCTTTTTAGCATGTTTTGGTGACTTCAGCCTTTTCTATAGACAGGTACCAGTCGTATTAATGCATCTCAATATGCCCCCAGATTAATATACATTTATAAGAGCTGATAACTCAACAATCTCAAATGATGAATGATGTTTGTTTTAACATCCAATATTGTTCAACCAAATTGTTCAATGTTTTACCGCCACCCTGTGGCTACAATCAGCAACGCCCGTTTCCAGAATTCATACATGTTATTCCTGTGGTCCAAGACAGTCCAGAAATATTAGTGAACACAAACAACTCTCTCCCAGAAAACTAGAGTGCTTACATTCAAACCTGTGAAGTCATCAAGTATAAAGTCTGAATCTGCTGCATAGAAAATGTATTAGGACAATGTATTAAGATGACACTGGGAGAGCAATTCCCAGGGGATGAATGAATGAATGAATGAAAACTTTATTAAAGAGATTGCAGAATGTATACAATACAGTACGGCTCAATACACACAATTGTTAAGGGGATGCAGACCAGAGAAAGACTTTCGTCTTGTTTACATCAGGGTCCCCCATTTTCAATTCATATCGACATTTATGACATACACAACATACATGACATTTATGGCATAGGAACATACAGGTATTTAGTACTGATACATTTGTGACATAAACGGTATTCAAATATACAGTACTGTTACCCATAGACCCTGACAGAGTATATACATATGATGGGGAGGGGACTGTACATTAGGAGGGGGTGGGTGGGAGAGAAATATACATACGGTGGGGTGGAGACTGTACATTAGGAGGGGGTGGGTGGGTGGGAGAGAAATATACATACGGCGGGGAGAGAATTTGATATACATGCGGTGGGGAGGAGACTGTCTATTAGGAGGTGGTGGGGGGTTTGGGCATTTACGGTGGCCAGTTTCGAATTGCAGCCTCCCGTAGGTGCTCTTTAAGAGTGGTTTTGAATGTGGGTAGGGATTCACATTCCTTTACAGCTTTGGTTAGGGCGTTCCACATTGATGTGGCATAATTGCGAAACGTGTTTAGTCCCTTGTTTGAGCCGAATCTGGGTTTAACATGATTTGTTGAGCTCCCTCTGGTGTTGTGGTTGTGGTATTCACTGACCTTTGGGAAGTATTTCGACATGCACATGGGTATCTTAGTGGTGTAGTGTATCTTGTAGACCAGGCCCATTGCAAGTTGCTGTACTCTGTCGTCTACTCTAAGCCATCCTAGGTTGTCAAAGTGGGCAGGGGTGAGGTGGGTTCTGGGGGTAAGGTCAAGCAGTAGTCTGACCAGTTTGTTTTGTGATGTTTGTAATCTTGTTTTTAGCGCCTTTGAGGTGCTTTGGTACCATGAGGTGCAAGCATAGTCGTAGTACCCTTGAATGAGTGCTCCTGCCAGAGTCTTCAGGGTATTCTTGTTTACCAGAGAGGAGATCCGGTACAAGAATCTAGTTCGTTGCCGAATGCTTCTCTTGAGTTCTACACAGGCTTCTACCTTCCTTCCTGATGGTTTTCCTACTAATGATGACAGATCTTTGGGCTGAAATGTTTCATCATCTGCCGTCACTCCAGTACAATGGAGCTGAATGGCACTTGTTTTATGGCGCTCAAAATGACAAAAGAAAATACATTTGAAAAACTCAAAAGCAGTGTCGCTTTCCAGAAGTCCTGACCCGGTTACTCGGGATAATCCACAGTTCTTGTTGTGAGGAGTTTCATGTAGGAACTATTTTATACCGAAGTGCACCTGCCATACATTAGATTAGATTAAAATGTATTGTCATTACAACCAGAGTGCAAATGTAACGGTGAAGTGCAACAGCTGTGTACAATGTACAGGTGGTCAACGTGGTACAGAGTTCAGAGAGAGGACAGCTGAGGGAAAGAAGCTGTTCCTGATTATCATGGGGCGGGGGTCCTTTAGGAGAAAACAGTTCCTTCATAAGCAGCTCCAGACCTGACCTTCTCTTACTAGTTACACTGCTGGCCAGTATGACTTACTACCATAGTGTCTTTACCTGTATCACTGTACATATTAATACTACACCTCTGTACATACATCTGATTAGCACTATACTCAGTAGTACTAATTATATATATATGTAACCTCCTTCTGCTCCTCCTCCTTTCCCCGCTAACATATTCTCCTCCACCTCCTTATCCTCCTCCTCCTCCCTTCCTCACTAACATGTTATCCCCCTCCTCCTTCTGCTCCTCACCCCTCTCCCTCCTCCCCACCTCCTTCTGCTCCTCTCCCTCCTCCTTCTGCTCCTCCTCCACCTTCTGCTCCTCTCCCTCATCCTCCACCTTCTGCTCCTCCTCCCTTCCCCGCTAACGTATCTTCCTCCTCCACCACCCCTTCTGCTCCTCCTCCCTTCCCTGTTAACGTATCTTCCTCCTCCTCCTCCTTCTGCTCCTCCTCCCTTCCCCTCTAACATATCTTCCTGCTCCTCCACCTACTTCTGCTCCTCCTCCACCTCCTTCTCCTCCCTTCCCTGCTTCCTCCTCCTCATCCCATCATCCCCTCCTCCTCCTCCTCCTCCTCCTCCTCCTCCTCCTCCTCCTCCTCCTCCTCACCACCACCACCAGTTTAAATAACACAGTGGCTGAATGAGCTATTGGCCTGAACTCCTCAGAAACAGCCCTAGACCACGACGCCTTCAGATCAGTTGAGTTCATGTATTGTGTGTGTAAGAGGAGCATACAGGGCTCTATAAGGTTCAATGTTCCACAAAAAACATCCAGCAAAGTTGCAGAAATCAGCTTAAGAGTCTTTTTAGCATGTTTTGGTGACTTCAGCCTTTTCTATAGACAGGTACCAGTCGTATTAATGCATCTCAATATGCCCCCAGATTAATATACATTTATAAGAGCTGATAACTCAACAATCTCAAATGATGAATGATGTTTGTTTTAACATCCAATATTGTTCAACCAAATTGTTCAATGTTTTACCGCCACCCTGTGGCTACAATCAGCAACGCCCGTTTCCAGAATTCATACATGTTATTCCTGTGGTCCAAGACAGTCCAGAAATATTAGTGAACACAAACAACTCTCTCCCAGAAAACTAGAGTGCTTACATTCAAACCTGTGAAGTCATCAAGTATAAAGTCTGAATCTGCTGCATAGAAAATGTATTAGGACAATGTATTAAGATGACACTGGGAGAGCAATTCCCAGGGGATGAATGAATGAATGAATGAAAACTTTATTAAAGAGATTGCAGAATGTATACAATACAGTACGGCTCAATACACACAATTGTTAAGGGGATGCAGACCAGAGAAAGACTTTCGTCTTGTTTACATCAGGGTCCCCCATTTTCAATTCATATCGACATTTATGACATACACAACATACATGACATTTATGGCATAGGAACATACAGGTATTTAGTACTGATACATTTGTGACATAAACGGTATTCAAATATACAGTACTGTTACCCATAGACCCTGACAGAGTATATACATATGATGGGGAGGGGACTGTACATTAGGAGGGGGTGGGTGGGAGAGAAATATACATACGGTGGGGTGGAGACTGTACATTAGGAGGGGGTGGGTGGGTGGGAGAGAAATATACATACGGCGGGGAGAGAATTTGATATACATGCGGTGGGGAGGAGACTGTCTATTAGGAGGTGGTGGGGGGTTTGGGCATTTACGGTGGCCAGTTTCGAATTGCAGCCTCCCGTAGGTGCTCTTTAAGAGTGGTTTTGAATGTGGGTAGGGATTCACATTCCTTTACAGCTTTGGTTAGGGCGTTCCACATTGATGTGGCATAATTGCGAAACGTGTTTAGTCCCTTGTTTGAGCCGAATCTGGGTTTAACATGATTTGTTGAGCTCCCTCTGGTGTTGTGGTTGTGGTATTCACTGACCTTTGGGAAGTATTTCGACATGCACATGGGTATCTTAGTGGTGTAGTGTATCTTGTAGACCAGGCCCATTGCAAGTTGCTGTACTCTGTCGTCTACTCTAAGCCATCCTAGGTTGTCAAAGTGGGCAGGGGTGAGGTGGGTTCTGGGGGTAAGGTCAAGCAGTAGTCTGACCAGTTTGTTTTGTGATGTTTGTAATCTTGTTTTTAGCGCCTTTGAGGTGCTTTGGTACCATGAGATGCAAGCATAGTCGTAGTACCCTTGAATGAGTGCTCCTGCCAGAGTCTTCAGGGTATTCTTGATTACCAGAGAGGAGATCCTCTGGTACAATAATCTAGTTCGTTGCCGAATGCTTCTCTTGAGTTCTACACAGGCTTCTACCTTCCTTCCTGATGGTTTTCCTACTAATGATGACAGATCTTTGGGCTGAAATGTTTCATCATTGTGAGAATTCCTCCATGGCTGTAACTAAACATTCAAAGACCACATCACAGGTTCACGAGAGGCTGCAAGGATTACAGTGACAGCACATTCCCAGGGTAATCCTCTGTACGAGAGAGAGAGAGAGAGAGAGAGAGAGAGAGAGAGAGAGAGAGAGAGAGAGAGAGAGAGAGAGAGAGAGAGAGAGAGAGGCATCAAATATAGGTCAAGTGTAGTCAAAGCTTTGTGGTAGGGGGTAAAGGGGCAGTTCACACAACATTCTAATCTAAATCTATCCATCCAGATTGTTTAGCTTGTGATTCATCTAGTTTTGGAGACATCTGCCGTCACTGCAGTACAATGGAGCTGAATGGCACTTGTTTTATGGCGCTCAAAATGGCAAAAGAAAATACATTTGAAAAACTCAAAAGCAGTGTCGCTTTCCAGAAGTCCTGACCCGGTTACTGGGGATAATCCACAGTTCTTGTTGTGAGGAGTTTCATGTAGGAACAATTTTATACCGAAGTGCACCAGCCATACATTAGATTCGATTAAAATGTATTGTCATTACAACCAGAGTGCAAATGTAACGGTGAAGTGCAACAGCTGTGTACAATGTACAGGTGGTCAACGTGGAACAGAGTTCAGAGAGAGGACAGCTGAGGGAAAGAAGCTGTTCCTGATTATCATGGGGCGGGGGTCCTTTAGGAGAAAACAGTTCCTTCATAAGCAGCTCCAGAACTGACCTTTTCTTACTAGTTACGCTGCTGGCCAGTATGACTTACTACCATAGTGTCTTTATACCTGTATCACTGTACATATTAATACTACACCTCTGTACATACATCTGATTAGCACTATACTCAGTAGTACTAATTATATATATATATTTAAGCATTACATCACGCGCAGGAGTGGTTTGTGAACAATAAACCATGCCTAGGGGTGGTCGTTAGACCCCCCTAGGCATGGTTTATTGTTCACAAATCACGACTGCAAGTGGTGTAATGCTTTTATACAACTGCCACATTCATCCAACCTTATTGCTATACAATAAACACACATTAATCGAAGATTTATTGAAAAAACCATCCGCCAGAAAAAGTAGTTCCCACAACAACAAAAAAGACAAGTTGCCTCCATGTGGAAGCAGCTCGGAAGTGCATCCAACCAACTAACACATCCAACTGTGTGTTATTGGAATGATTGAGAGAAGTTGCCTCCATGTGGAAGCAGCTCGGAAGTGCATCCAACGGATCCAACAAACTAACACATCCAACTGTGTGTTATTGGAATGATTGATTGAAAATTGTATTACCAGATGCAGAATGGGTACAATACAGTACGGCTCAATACACACAATTGTTAAGGGGATGCAGACCTACTTTCTATATAACTTCATTCTTAGATGCTTCTATAGAAAGTAGGTAAAACAAATTAAAAAAATTTCTTTGCCCTATAGGAAATTTTTTTTTCTTCGCCCTATTTTTTTATTTATTTTTTTAAACCTACTTTAGAGGGCCTAAACTTAACCAGTTGGAAACCAGGCGTACAGTAATAAAATTAGCAATCAACCAATCAATCAATTCAATGGGCCATGCTCACTTAAAACATCGCAACACCCAGCTCTCTCTCAGTCTGACTCTCCTCCGCCGTTGCAGACAGGAGTGTGTGTGTGTGTGTGTGCGTGTGTGTGTGTGTGTGTGTGTGTGTGTGTGTGTATGTGAGTGTGTACGTGTATGTGTGTGTGTGTGTGTGTGTGTGTGTGTGTGTGGGTGTGCCAGACAGTGTGAGAGTGAGCTCTGCAGTCAGGGGGAAGGAAGAAGAAATGTAAAATAAATTTGCAAATAATCAATCAATCAATCCGCGATTTTTCTTTTGTTCTACAATGACCTATGACCCATCAATTACATCATCCAACATTGTTTAAAGGACTAAGACATTCGCTGTGACAGAATCGCTTTATATTTAGTCGTTATGACGCTATCAACATATCCATTTGTTAAAGATTATTGTCCGCCATCTTGTTTTCTCCGAAGAATCCGCACGGCGGAGTGATGTGAGAGTGATGTGATTCGGTTGTGGGCGGGTCCTGGGACCAGGAGCGTGGATTGTGCCCTATACATACGTGTAAATGGACTGTTTCAGCCAATCAGAATCGAGAAATTTGCATGCCGTTGTATAAATATGTATATGTAACGGTTGTGACAACGTCACCTCAAACTTCGATGCTCCGAGGGAGATTCGAACACCGGTCTGCCACGCCGCGCGCAACAACACAGACCGCTATACCAAGAGGTGAATTCACTTCTTTGTACCGTGTCTATGCATCTTTTGAGGATGTGAGAGTGAGTTTAACCCATAGCACCGCTACTCACCCCAGCCCTTCTTGACTGCGCTTCACGATACCATCCGTTACATATATATATGTATTATATACTGTATATTTAGTTTACTTTGACAATTATTTAAATACATTACATGTTACAACAAGTCATGCATCCTGAGCGGCTAGGTGGTGCAGTGGGCAAGGCGCTCACCACCAATGCAGGAGACGCTGGGTTCGAGCCCAGCTCTCCGCATTGCTATCAGCTTGGCTGGTCGTTCATACTAATACAATTGGCAGTATCAGGGGGTGGGAAGCTGATGGGTGGGAATCGGACGTTGTGGACAGTGACTCCTACAGGTCGGTTGGTGCGCCTGCACAGCAGAATCAGGAAGCAACGGGCCCTCCAAACGCAGACCCCAGACGCTGAGAGATCGCGCTGTGCAGGTGAAAAGATGCGACTGCTGCTTCCTCGAGTACCGGAGCGGACACGTGATGTAAGGCTTAGTCCACATTGCAGCCGGCTTGTGGGAGGCATGGCCTAACAACGTTCGAGACAGGGGAGGGTAGAATTGGACGATACGAAATTGGGATGGGAGAAAAATTGAAAATGGGAGAAAAAGTAGATAAAAAAAATAAACAAGTCATGCATCCTAAAATGATCAAGGATAGCACAAAAAAGCCACAGACTTATTTCCATTGTGATCCTTGGTCTCAGCTATATATATACAGGTGCAGCTCAATAAATTAGAATATCGTGGAAAAGTCTATATATTTAGCTGTATTGATGCAGTCATTTGTGCAAAAGGAGCCCCAACCAAGTACTGAGTGAACATACATGAACATACTTTTCAGAAGGCCGACATTTCTAAAGTAATACATAAATAAATAAAATACATCTATTTTTATTTTTTATTGGTGATACAGAATTTTGGGCTTTCATGAGCTGTAAGACATAATCATCAAAATTAAAACAAATAAAGGCTTGAAATATTTCACTTTGTGTGTAATGAATCTATAATTTACGAGAGTTTCGCTTTTTGAATTGAATTACTGAAATAAAATAACTTTTCCCTGATATTCTAATTTATTGAGCTGCACCTGTATATATAGGTATATATATCATATATTTCATAAACCTTTACTGTTACATTTGCACTCTGGTTGGATGCCAAACCTCATTTCGTTGTACTGTACTTGTGCTGTGTGATGACGATACATTTTTTTTTTTGATCCACTTTTTCTCCCATTTTTCTATATTTTCTCCCATCCCAATTTCGTATCATCCAATTCAACCCTCCCCTGTCACGAACGCTGTTTCTTGCCTCCCACAAGCCGGCTGCAATGTGGACTAAGTCATACATAGCACAAGTCCCCTCCGGTACTTGAGGTAACAGCAGTCGCATCTTTTCACCTGCGCAGCTCGATCTCTCAGTGTCGAGGAGTAACGCGTGGGAGGCTCACGCTGCCCCCGACACTTCCTGATTCTACTGCGCAGGCGCACCAACCGACTTGTAGGAGTCGCTTGTTCACAACGTTCGATCCCCACCCTTCAGTTTTTCCCTCCCCGTAATACGGCCAATGTGTATTACTGCGGACGACCAGCCAAACTGAAAACAATGTGGAGAGCTGGATTCGAACACGCGAATCCTAGCGTCTCCACACTGGTGGCGAGTGCCTTGCCCACTACACCACCTAGCCACCCTTGATGACGATACATTTTAATCTAATCTCACCTATACTTGATGACATCACAAGTTTGAGTATTTTGGTTCCTGGCTTCAGGTGGAGAGCAGCTCACGCTCACATCCCTGGGCCGCGCAAAGACCTTATTGGAGTTCTTAATTTGGGTGGCGTAGCCCTTTAATCCTTTCACTGCCGCACGACCAAAACGGTTAACCCTTTCACTGCGACAATTCACAGAAGGTTAACCCTTTCACTTGCCACACAACAGCCGGTTAACCCTTTCACCGTCGGTTGTGTGATAGTAAAGTGTTAACCTTCTGTCGTGTGGCAGTGAAAGGGTTAAGTGTCCCGCCGCGCTTGGAGGGTCAGTGTTCTCTACGAACCCAGAGGGACTGAACTGTGTGCGTCTTTCTGCATAATCAGATATGAATGCCTCATTACAGGACGGCTCAGGTCATCACAAGTTAATCCGCAGTGGCTTTCCAAAGTACTTTGAAAATGTTGCGCTTTGCCAGTCCTGAATAAAAGCTCACTAAGGGGCATGGGGTTTTAATTGCTTTTTGGCTGGTTTCTTTTGAGTAATTGCCCGTTCCGATGGCAAGCGGCCAGCAGCGAGGGACAAAAGACAGCCGGGGATGTATATTTGACACAGCAAGGCCTGGTAACAGTGGAAGTATGTGTCGAGTCGAGGGCTCCTTTGAGGACAGTGAGATTGATGATTCTCCTAGGAATGAGGTCAGAGATCAATCGCCATGGAGACGGTGATCAGCTACCTAGGTTACCGTCAGCTCAGAGGTGACAGGAGCCCGGCAACAGTCATCTATCAGAGAGAGAGAGAGAGAGAGAGAGAGCGAGAGAGAGAGAGAGAGAGAGAGAGATTTCACACTCATTCGCACACAAAACTAGTAAAGAATATGACCAAATGGCTCCTTGTGATGGATATACCCACAACAAACCTCCTGCCCCTACATTTTGAACGGTGAACTAACCAGCTCCCAGAGACACCAAAGTGACAGACACCAGATGCATGGCGTCAAGAAGGTCACGATGACCTGCTACCCTCTGATCCATCTCCCAGTTGGAGCCGCCAGCCCCCTGCTGCCCGGCTCAAGACACAACAGCCTGTGATTTGGGACAGCTGGTGCACCATGGGAAACAGAGTATTTGGTGGTGTATTCATGCGTCCCCTCCTGCGGTGCCACATTATAGACCACTGCACTTCCGCCGTTACATTGAGCTCATGGAGCAGAGAGCGGGGGGAGAAAATGAATGAATGTGGATGAGAGCCTTGACATTAAGTGGTTGTTGTAGCTACGGCTGTGGGGGTGCTGGAGACATGATCCAATAGAGTTTTATACGCCTGAGTCTCCTGAACACGGAGAGACCAGTCCGAAGTCGATCGGCACTTTCTCGGCCGAGCTATAGTCACTTTTCCGCACTACTCCCGAACTCTGCAGATTGCCCACGGAGTCTCTCTGGATTGTCCAGAGATCTAGGTTTATCAATCTGCGCATGCGGAGTTCGGGAGTAGGTGCGAAAAAGTGACTATAGCTCGGCCGAGAAAGTGCCGATCGACTTGGGACTGGTCTCTCCGTGTTCAGGAGACTCATGTGTATAAAAGTCTATTGGATCATGTCTCCAGCACCCCTACAGCCGGAGCTACAACCACTTAATGTCAAGATACCCTGCTGTTCTCATCCTAAATTGATCAATACAGACCGTATTAATTAATGTTGTTTCTTTTTCAAATCTAGCCAAGAGTAAAGACCCTAACCCTATCAAAACGGCAGTCAAAGTGTATATTTTCAGCACTACGTTTGTTTACCGATGTTTTAAAATAATTTATAAAATAAGAGTTTCTTTGAATGATGGGAATTCTCTGTGCATTGCATCGGAGAAAAGTGAGTAGTCATTCGAGGAAATGACTAAATCCAGATTTAACACAGCCATTGGAAAGAGATTTGGCCCCATCCATAGATGTATGACTTGGCCATAATAAGGTCATTTATAGGCCTGCTATTCTATATTAAAATGCATTATAATTCAAATTGCATGTGTCCGGATGGCAGAATTCAGTACTGTATCTACAAAAGACGCTGTAAATCATCTCCCCTTTATTCATTTGCTTAGAGTTTTTGTACACTTGATCTCTGATCAAAGAAATTACGATTTATTCAAGCATAGTAACAGACACAATATTCCTGACACTGGGAATACATTCCCTGAGGTCCATAGATGTTCCTAGATACCAAGAACATGCAAATTTACCTTGTAGAAGTGGAGCAATCTTCCATTTACGTGGGCATGTACTTTTAGGCAGGGATTTTTCAGAAAATAGGGCCTACATCTTAACAGATCAAGACTCTCATCCACATTCATTAATTTTCTCCCCCCGCTCTCTCTCCCATGATTTCAGAATACCGGAGTTTTGCGGTGGTCTATGCTTCCATATCGACAGCTCTGCGGTGCATCTCATAACCTAAATCTTTCAATTACTTAAAATATAGATGTATAGCCAGCATCGACTAAAGAAATTAGTATGCTTAGATTGAATTGCAAAATCTGTAAAATTGAGTTTCCAATCATGCAGAGGGCCCTCTTTAAATCTAAATCTTGTGAGAGATGTGCTTATCATTTTTAATAACAAGGTTTCGGTTGACTAAGATCAAGCCGACCGATTCATCTGATTAGGATCTGATTGGGACGGGACACTCCCTACATCAATGTCAGATCTAGCGCGATAAGAAAAGAACAATCCAAACTGGGTCAAATTTCATAAATATTTATTACATATCAATGAACAGAACTTTACTACTTTCACAGCAGTGGTCTACAGCACTTGTTTAAAATAATTGCTCAAATAATAATAATAATAATAATAATAATAATAATAATAATAATAATAATAATAATAATAATAATAATAATATAGTTCAGTTTCATTTGAGGCCACATTTGAAACACAACCATTTACAAGTAGTACTTGGCATTAAAAACGATGGCGATACAATGTTTTAAGACACTTGGTGTTTTTTTTGTCATTTTTCTTTCGTTTTGATATCACAGAGAGGTTGAGCAACAGTCTAAACAGTAAATATTGATTCAGATACAAAACCACTGCGAAAATGTCAAGGGGAGGGGGGAAAACGTGAAATAAAAACTCGGGGGGGGGTCGACGACAAATCAAGGAGAGAGAGAGAGCGAGAGAAACGTGAATAACGTTCAAAGTGATAGAAGCAGTATTACAAACTTCAAACTGCCGCGCCTCCCCCTGTAACCTATACTCGTTATAGGAACCAGAATAATAAATAACAAGTAGAATTTATTTTGTAAAAAATATACCCCCCACCCCCTCTTTTTATTTTTTTTTCTCTTTAAACCCTCCGCGTTGTGTGTAATAGTGTTGAAGGGGTTCACATTGAGACAGGCGGAGACAGACGGAGACGGGAGGACGGGCGCGGGAGAGAGGGGGGGGGGGGGGCGCAGCAAGAAGCTCATGCAAAGGTCTGACATCCCGAGAGCCGCCCAGAGTGACGCTCTCTCACCCCAGAGACGCTCTCGCACCCCATAGTGACGCTCTCGCACCCCATAGAGACGCTCTCTTGCCCCAGAGACGCTCTCGCACCCCAGAGTGACGCTCTCGCACCCCAGAGACGCTCTCACACCCCATAGTGACGCTCTCGCACCGCATAGTGACGCTCTCGCACCCCATAGTGACGCTCTCTCACCCCATAGTGACGCTCTCGCACCCCATAGAGACGCTCTCGCACCCCATAGAGACGCTCTCGCTCCCCATAGTGACGCTCTCTCACCCCATAGTGACGCTCTCGCACCCCATAGTGACGCTCTCGCACCCCATAGTGACGCTCTCGCACCCCATAGAGACGCTCTCGCACCCCATAGTGACGCTCTCGCACCCCATAGAGACGCTCTCACACCCCAGAGTGACGCTCTCGCACCCCATAGTGACGCTCTCTCACCCCATAGTGACGCTCTCGCACCCCATAGAGACGCTCTCACACCCCAGAGTGACGCTCTCTCACCCCATAGTGACGCTCTCACACCCCATAGTGACGCTCTCACACCCCATAGTGACGCTCTCGCACCCCATAGTGACGCTCTCACACCCCATAGTGACGCTCTCGCACCCCATAGTGACGCTCTCACACCCCATAGTGACGCTCTCTCACCCCAGAGTGACGCTCTCACACCCCATAGAGACGCTCTCGCACCCCATAGTGACGCTCTCACACCCCAGAGTGACGCTCTCGCACCCCATAGTGACGCTCTCACACCCCATAGAGACGCTCTCTCACCCCATAGTGACGCTCTCACACCCCAGAGAGACGCTCTCGCACCCCATAGTGACGCTCTCTCACCCCATAGTGACGCTCTCACACCCCAGAGAGACGCTCTCGCACCCCATAGTGACGCTCTCACACCCCATAGAGACGCTCTCGCACCCCATAGTGACGCTCTCACACCCCATAGTGACGCTCTCACACCCCATAGAGACGCTCTCGCACCCCATAGTGACGCTCTCGCACCGCATAGTGACGCTCTCGCACCGCATAGTGACGCTCTCACACCCCATAGTGACGCTCTCGCACCCCATAGTGACGCTCTCGCACCCCATAGAGACGCTCTCGCACCCCATAGAGACGCTCTCACACCCCATAGAGACGCTCTCGCACCCCATAGTGACGCTCTCACACCCCATAGAGACGCTCTCACACCCCATAGAGACGCTCTCACACCCCATAGAGACGCTCTCACACCCCATAGTGACGCTCTCACACCCCATAGAGACGCTCTCTCACCCCATAGAGACGCTCTCACACCCCATAGTGACGCTCTCACACCCCATAGTGACGCTCTCTCACCCCATAGTGACGCTCTCACACCCCATAGTGACGCTCTCGCACCCCATAGTGACGCTCTCTCACCCCATAGAGACGCTCTCACACCCCATAGAGACGCTCTCACACCCCATAGTGACGCTCTCTCACCCCATAGTGACGCTCTCTCACCCCAGAGTGACGCTCTCTCACCCCAGAGTGACGCTCTCGCACCCCATAGAGACGCTCTCGCACCCCATAGTGACGCTCTCACACCCCATAGTGACGCTCTCACACCCCATAGTGACGCTCTCACACCCCATAGTGACGCTCTCACACCCCATAGTGACGCTCTCACACCCCATAGTGACGCTCTCTCACCCCATAGAGACGCTCTCACACCCCATAGTGACGCTCTCACACCCCATAGTGACGCTCTCGCACCCCATAGAGACGCTCTCGCACCCCAGAGTGACGCTCTCACACCCCATAGTGACGCTCTCGCACCCCATAGTGACGCTCTCACTCCCCATAGAGACGCTCTCGCACCCCAGAGTGACGCTCTCACACCCCATAGTGATGCTCTCGCACCCCATAGTGACGCTCTCGCACCCCATAGAGACGCTCTCACACCCCATAGTGACGCTCTCGCACCCCATAGTGACGCTCTCACACCCCATAGAGACGCTCTCACACCCCATAGTGACGCTCTCGCACCCCATAGTGACGCTCTCACACCCCATAGTGACGCTCTCACACCCCATAGAGACGCTCTCACACCCCATAGTGACGCTCTCACACCCCAGAGTGACGCTCTCACACCCCAGAGAGACGCTCTCACACCCCAGAGTGACGCTCTCACACCCCAGAGAGACGCTCTCACACCCCAGAGTGACGCTCTCACACCCCATAGAGACGCTCTCACACCCCAGAGTGACGCTCTCGCACCCCAGAGAGACGCTCTCGCACCCCAGAGAGACGCTCTCGCACCCCATAGTGACGCTCTCTCACCCCATAGTGACGCTCTCACACCCCATAGTGACGCTCTCGCACCCCATAGTGACGCTCTCACACCCCATAGTGACGCTCTCTCACCCCAGAGTGACGCTCTCGTACCCCATAGTGACGCTCTCGCACCCCAGAGTGACGCTCTCGCACCCCATAGTGACGCTCTCACACCCCAGCGTGACGCTCTCACACCCCATAGTGACGCTCTCGCACCCCAGAGTGACGCTCTCGCACCCCAGCGTGACGCTCTCACACCCCAGCGTGACGCTCTCACACCCCAGAGTGACGCTCTCGCACCCCATAGAGACGCTCTCGCACCCCATAGTGACGCTCTCACACCCCATAGTGACGCTCTCACACCCCAGAGTGACGCTCTCGCACCCCATAGTGACGCTCTCACACCCCAGAGTGACGCTCTCGCACCCCATAGTGACGCTCTCGCACCCCATAGTGACGCTCTCGCGCCCCAGAGTGACGGTCAAAACCCACCTGCTCTCAGGGGGTCCTCCTCCTGTCAACCCGAGGCTACTGGCCTACAGTCGCAATCTGATCATCTGTAGAGAAGAGTCTATTTTTATGGACAGACCAGTTTTACAAGCAGTCAGTCAAAGATCACTTTCGTTGATACTTGACGGGGGTTGTGTTCTGGCTGGTCCTATATGAGACTCAGAAGGTTACTTGAGATTTGTATTTATATATATATATATTTCTTTTAGATCTTGAGGTGTGGTAACTGGTAATAACACTAGGCTACTATACGTCCTGCTCCTACTGAGCTTCTCCTGAGTCAGACGAGGACTCTGTAGAACCTCTGTCCCCTCGCTGTGCCGTCTCACAAACGCTTTCCTCCGAAGCACCTTTATGCAGCCAAATGGCCGCCATGGTCCGTTCTCGCCCGCCAAAGCAGCCGAGTCTAGCAGTCAGTACTGCATACGCTCCTCTACATTGGAAATTAATCGAATGCAGCCGCAACTGCTAGACTTGGCTGCTTTGGGGGGTTGAGAACAAACCGTTAGCGCCCCTCACCCGCCGCAGAGCTGCGGACCGCTAATCGTACCTCCTCGCGTCCCGACACTGAAAAAAGCTTTACTGATCCCGTCACGTTCCACAACGGCGTCGTTCTTCTCACATTACTGTTCGCGAAGGTCGTCACCTGTATAGCGTAACGGCCCGCGCGACCCCTGTGGTTTCAAAAAGGTACCGTTTGAGCAGGACAGGATACTTGTGGCAAAGGCAAAGTCATGCAGGTTTAAGGTGTGCTCGCTCTTATGGGCAAGGTGTTTAGTGCACGTGGCTTCGTCGAGAGTGTCTCTCCGTTATAAAACTCTACGCTGATTGAATGTGGTTCTGGGTCACCGCGGTGTAAATCAATTTTCGAGCATGGACTACAATCGCAACTGCTACTGTGAAAGGACGCCAGCGCGGCGGCCGCTGGGAAGTGTAGTTTCAGTGGGACGATGCTGCTGGGAAGTGTAGTTTCAGTGGGGCGATGCTGGGGAGTGTAGGTTCAGTGGGACGATGCTGCTGGGAAGTGTAGTTTCAGTGGGACGATGCTGCTGGGAAGTGTAGTTTGAGTGGGGCGATGCTGGGGAGTGTAGTTTCAGTGGGACGATGCTGCTGGGAAGTGTAGTTTCAGTGGGGCGATGCTGGGGAGTGTAGGTTCAGTGGGACGATGCTGGGGAGTGTAGTTTCAGTGGGACGATGCTGCTGGGAAGTGTAGTTTGAGTGGGGCGATGCTGGGGAGTGTAGTTTCAGTGGGGCGATGCTGGGGAGTGTAGTTTCAGTGGGACGATGCTGCTGGGAAGTGTAGTTTCAGTGGGATGATGCTGCTGGGGAATGTAGTTTCAGTGGGATGATGCTGCTGGGGAGTGTAGTTCAGTGGGACGATGCTGCTGGGGAGTGTAGTTTCAGTGGGGCGATGCTGTGGAGTGTAGTTTCAGTGGGGCGATGCTGGGAAGTGTAGTTTCAGTGGGGCGATGCTGGGGAGTGTAGTTTCAGTGGGACGATGCTGGGGAATGTAGTTTCAGTGGGACGATGCTGGGGAGTGTAGTTTCAGTGGGGCGATGCTGGGGAGTGTAGTTTTAGTGGGGCGATGCTGCTGGGGAGTGTAGTTTCAGTGGGGCGATGCTGGGGAGTGTAGTTTTAGTGTGACGATGCTGGGGAGTGTAGTTTCAGTGGGACGATGCTGGGGAGTGTAGTTTCAGTGGGACGATGCTGGGGAGTGTAGTTTCAGTGGGACGATGCTGGGGAGTGTAGTTTCAGTGGGGCGATGCTGCTGGGGAATGTAGTTTTAGTGTGACGATGCTGGGGAGTGTAGTTTCAGTGGGACGATGCTGGGGAGTGTAGTTTCAGTGGGACGATGCTGGGGAGTGTAGTTTCAGTGGGGCGATGCTGCTGGGGAATGTAGTTCTAGTGGGACAATGCTGGGGAATGGCACTTGTGGGAGACTCTCGCCTCCAGCCCTGTCTACCTGTATACTGTGAGTCAGAAGGAAATAATGAGAAGGACTAACGGATGTGGAGAGAGAGAGAGAGCATAAAACATTACACATTTACTAAATATGTGAATAAAATGTTTTTCTTTTATAATATATCTATAAAGGCATACATGTCCGTCGATGTGTATGCATCTTAACGTATAAACAGATGTACACACATACAATATGCATATTATCATACAACAATCGAACGTGGATCGGAAATAATCACACAATATACAACACGTGTTTTTTAAGCCGTAGCAACTTCAAGAGGGCATCGTGATATTTTTTTATTCTTTTCTTTTTCTTTTTTGTTGTTGTCGTGCCTTGGTGGTGCGTAGATTTACATTCAGTTTTGGGTCGGGGATTAAACGGTTCTCTCCGGGCCGCTGTCTCTGAACGCTGAATGAACCCACGCCACCTCACGTGACCTCGCCGCCTCTTTGGGTTTTTTTACTTGCCGCGACGCGGACATCTGACGCGCGGCGGCCGTGGGAACCGCTTTCGAAACAACGAACGAAACGAACAAGCGCGCGTCATTCTCCTCCACTTCTACCGCACCCGCCACGCCCGAGGAGGACGGGACCCAGAACACAGAGATATATGACCGAAAAACAAAAACAAAATGACAATAAAACCGCAACTTTTAAAACCGAAAAACAAAATAATGACAAAACAAATATTTAAAAAGAAGAGGAGAGAGCGGGGCGGAGAAGTGCATGATGGGGATTGTCATCACTTTAGATCCAGGACGTCCTCCTCGAAGGAGGTGGAGAGGGTGAAGGTGCCGGCCAGGGGCGGGCTCTCCTCTCGCAGCACCGTCCTCTCTGGCTCCGCCTCCGAGCTGGGCGAACAAAGCTGCTGCTGCGCGTCGGAGTCCGTGTCGGCCGACTCTGAGCCCAACCTGACGGGACGGAAGAAGGCGCTGTTCGTGAATGAGTCACATGATCTTACGTGACTGTTATCTGTATCTATCATAAGGATGATGATGATGATGATGATGATGATGATGATGATGATGATGATGATGATGTTCTAGCATTGAGAGTCACTGAATATACAGTAAATATTGTGGTGTGTGGCATTTTACATTTAAATTCCATGTGGACAACCTTGCCTCCAAGTAGCCCCTTTCGTGACTGTGATGCACGCCAACAAGGTTTGGCAGAGGGAATACACAGTCACTTGCTCCTCAATGGGAAACCAACCTAGATTTACCATGAAGGACTGGTTCTAACTGAACTGTTCGTTATACAAGTATCACAGATACATTTCAAAGGTACTCACAGTTGCACTGGGGTTTCGAACAGAGAAACGCTAGGGTTTGAAAGCTCGGCGTTGCTAATAAACATTTTAAATAATTTTTATAAACTGGTCAACACTGCTCAAAACTGCGTTATTTCCGTATTTGGCTGCCTGGTGCAGAAAAAAAAGCTGTGTTGACCAGTTTATAAAAATTATATAAAATGTTTATTAGCAACGCCGAGCTTTCAAACCCTAGCGTTTCTCTGTTCGAAACCCTCGTGCAACTGTGAGTACCTTTGAAATGTATCTGTGATACTTGTATAACGAACAGTTCAGTTAGAACCAGTCCTTCATGGTAAATCTAGGTTGGTTTCCCATTGAGGAGCAAGTGACTGTGGATTCACTCGGCCAAACCTTGTTGGCGTGCATCACAGTCACGAAAGGGGCTAGCCTCCAAGTTGCGACAAATTGGCTTCCTATACAGAAACAGAACCAGCTTTCATTTGATTAGTAGGAAGAGAGTTGTCGAAGCAGTTTTCTTATCGGTCCTGGACTATGGTGACGTGATTTATAGACACATGCTGTGGCCTCAAGCATTAAATCCCTGGACTCTGTATATCACTCTGCCCTCAGATTCATCACTAATGATAGATACAACCAGGGACGCGGGAAGTCCGCAGGAAGTGGGGGTGCTGAGATATAGATAGTTTTTGATTAATTTTTTTTTTTTTTATATATAATTTTTTTTTTTAGAAAATATATATATTATATAATTATACTTGTAGTTGTATTGTCTGCGAGACATCGCCACCACGCAACACGTCAAAATGCTCGCTATCTGCAAACAGCTCCACTGTCTGTGTGTATACTCTGCTTTGGTCAAATCACATTCAGCGTGGGTGGGGCCTGAGAGTGCTGGGGCTGACGTTCTGCAGATGGATACTATTGAGTCAGAGGCTAGAGCGATAGTTCAACAGGGTCTGAAACGTGTTATGAGGGGGTGCTGAGATAAGTGATATAATAATAACGTCATAGGTTTACCACTCTGGTAAACCAACACTCTCGTTCACTAGAGGAGACCACGGCCCAACTCCACGCTCTCACGCTCAGCTCTGCGGAGCGTGCGAGACAAACAATGTAACCGTTTTGATGCACACATCACAGCCCAGCTTACCCCACCTGTTGCGCCCTCCCTCCCGGGGGCTCGGATAGTTCTGCTGGCTTGTTCACGCCAGGGAAACCGCAGATATATTCCTTTACTGCGAATTCAGCGTCCCAAAACTATTCCAGGCTGCGTCTATTTTTTTACCAACGGATTTCCAGTTAAGCGTTGACACTCCCAGGCCGCGTCTATTCGAATCCCAACCGGTTCATGCGTCGGCTACACGCTGTTAATAACACTGCATTATCGAGACAGCGCCCCTATGAGGATCTGGCAATGAATTCCAAGAGTAGGGTAAATCTGCAGTGCCTCTCCGCTCTGTGACATTGAGTAGCCTCGGTTACAATGGAATAAAAGCCAAAACAACCTTGCAGTTGCAGTTACACTCCCCGCCAGCAGGGGGTGCTGCAGCCCCTGCCGCACCCCTACTTGCCGCGTCCCTGGATACAACACTCATCACTGTGTCCTGTATGAGAAGGTTGGCTGGTCCTCGCTGATGGAGAGGCGCAACAAACACTGGTATTTGTACATTTTTAAGGCCCTTATTGTTAAGCTACCTCCTTATACTGCATCATTATTGGAATGAAATTTTGCTATCTATGGAACCCGTTCTAGTGACTGGTTAAGGTCCCCTGAGTTTGCTCGGAGTTTAAATAAAGGTTTGAATGATGATGACGACAATGATGATAGTGTTGTTGATATTGACACTGATAATTATGATTGAGCTAATTGATGATTAAGCTATTTTATTTTTCAGCAATGCCCTGGCTGCCACCCACCCACCCACCCACCCACCCACCCACCCACCCACACACACACACACATGGAAGCTTCTCAACAAAACCTTCTTTTACAACCCGTCTTCTACTATTGGCAGCTATAGCAACTGGGGGTGAAAGGCGTGGCTCAGAGGCACGATGGCTGATACCTGTCACTGTTGGTTGACGTCATCGCCCGTGCCTTGGGTTCCTCCTCAGTCGTCTTCTTGCTCATCTTCCTCTGTTTGACCGTCCCACTGTCGGACTTCCCGCTGGGCTGCTCTGTCAAACCTGGCCAGTGAAGCACACAGTAACAGCTCTCATTAGAGACAGTATGACAGAACAGGTGGACACACCAACACACACTTCCCTCGTTAGTGACAGTAAGACAGAACAGGTGGACACACCAACACACACTTCCCTCGTTAGAGACAGTAGGACGGAACAGGTGGACACACCACACACATTTCCCTCGTTAGAGACAGTAGGACGGAACAGGTGGACACACCACACACACACTTCCCTCGTTAGAGACAGTAGGACGGAACAGGTGGACACACCACACACACTTGCCTCGTTAGAGACAGTAGGACGGAACAGGTGGACACACCAACACACACTTCCCTCGTTAGAGACAGTAGGACGGAACAGGTGGACACACCACACACACTTGCCTCGTTAGAGACAGTAAGACAGAACAGGTGGCCACACCACACACACACTTCCCTCGTTAGAGACAGTAAGACAGAACAGGTGGACACACCAACACACACTTCCCTCGTTAGAGACAGTAGGACGGAACAGGTGGACACACCCACACACACTTCCCTCGTTAGAGACAGTAAGACAGAACAGGTGGACACACCAACACACACTTCCCTCGTTAGAGACAGTAGGACAGAACAGGTGGTCACACCACACACACACTTCCCTCGTTAGAGACAGTAGGACGGAACAGGTGGCCACACCACACACACACTTCCCTCGTTAGAGACAGTAGGACAGAACAGGTGGACACACCACACACACACTCCCCTCGTTAGAGACAGTAGGACGGAACAGGTGGACACACCAACACACACACTTCCCTCGTTAGAGACAGTATGACAGAACAGGTGGACACACCACAGACACTTCCCTCGTTAGAGACAGTAGGACAGAACAGGTGGACACACCACACACACTTCCCTCGTTAGAGACAGTAAGACAGAACAGGTGGACACACCACACACACTTCCCTCGTTAGAGACAGTAGGACAGAACAGGTGGACACACCACACACACACTTCCCTCGTTAGAGACAGTGTGACAGAACAGGTGGACACACCAACACACACTTCCCTCGTTAGAGACAGTAGGACAGAACAGGTGGACACACCACACACACACTTCCCTCGTTAGAGACAGTAGGACGGAACAGGTGGCCACACCACACACACACTTCCCTCGTTAGAGACAGTAGGACGGAACAGGTGGCCACACCACACACACACTTCCTTCGTTAGAGACAGTGTGACAGAACAGGTGGCCACACCACACACACTTCCCTCGTTAGAGACAGTAAGACAGAACAGGTGGACACACCAACACACACTTCCCTCGTTAGAGACAGTAGGACAGAACAGGTGGACACACCACACACACTTCCCTCGTTAGAGACAGTATGACAGAACAGGTGGACACACCACACACACTTCCCTCGTTAGAGACAGTAAGACAGAACAGGTGGCCACACCACACATACACTTCCCTCGTTAGTGACAGTAAGACAGAACAGGTGGACACACCACACACACACTTCCCTCGTTAGAGACAGTAAGACAGAACAGGTGGACACACCAACACACTTCCCTCGTTAGAGACAGTAAGACAGAACAGGTGGACACACCACACACACACTTCCCTCGTTAGAGACAGTAAGACAGAACAGGTGGACACACCACACACACACTTCCCTCGTTAGAGACAGTAAGACAGAACAGGTGGACACACCACACACACACTTCCCTCGTTAGAGACAGTAAGACAGAACAGGTGGACACACCAACACACTTCCCTCGTTAGAGACAGTAGGACAGAACAGGTGGACACACCAACACACACTTCCCTCGTTAGAGACAGTAGGACGGAACAGGTGGACACACCAACACACTTCCCTCGTTAGAGACAGTAAGACAGAACAGGTGGACACACCAACACACTTCCCTCGTTAGAGACAGTAAGACAGAACAGGTGGACACACCACACACACTTCCCTCGTTAGAGACAGTAGGACAACAGAACAGGTGGACACACCACACACACACTTGCCTCGTTAGAGACAGTAGGACGGAACAGGTGGACACACCAACACCACACACACTTGCCTCGTTAGAGACAGTAGGACAGAACAGGTGGCCACACCAACACCACACACACTTGCCTCGTTTGCGGCAGGATATTTGAATATGACTAGGGTCCAGATTGAGAACTCATTCACTCAGTTTGGCTCAGACAGTGGGAACGTTTAAGGAGCCCTGGTTTAAGGTAACAGGGAAAGAAGAGACGAGGGAACACTAACAGTAGTAGTGCAACAATGTAGTTGCACTACATTGTTGCACCCCCCCGGAAATGCTATACAGGGCTCTCCCTAAACAATGGTATAGGGGCACAGCGCCACTATGACAACGCGCCAGCGCCACCATGTGGGTATGGTGTTTATTGTTTTCTTTAGCAGTGACAGCTTGGAGCCATCTTATACATTATACACTGTACTTACAAATAATACAAATAACATATTTGTAACTTTTGTTTGCTATTTTATTGAAATGACATTGCAGGAAATGACAGCAAATGGCTTTCTTTATTGCAATTATTTTTTGCCTCCGGACCACCCCCTTGTTGTGATTCAGCAGCACCATCTTGTTTTAGAGACCCTGATGTAAACAAGACAAACGTCTTTCTCAGGTCTGCATCCCCTTAACAATTGTGTGTATTGAGCCGTACTGTATTGTACCCATTCTGCAATCTGTTAAATAAAGTTTTCATTCATTCATTCATTTTGAAAATCCTGGGGAAAGCCCTGCGGTTCATTTTAGGGCATGTGAGGTGTTACGGTGCCGGTGAGGTGGACCTTACCGAGCAGCTCCTTCCTGGTGCGGCTGGCCATCTCCTTGATCTCCATGCGGGACAGGGAGAGGGTGGAGTGCGTGGCGGGGATGAGGGGCGAGGGGGCCACCGTGACGGGGGAGGGCGCCAGCAGCGGGGACTTCAGGGGCCTCTCGATGCTGCGGCCCACCAGGTTGCTCAGCGGGATCTTGAAGACGTGCTTACAGGCCGCCTCGCCTGCGGGACACGAGACGAGGAGGAGGAGGAGGAGGAGGAGGAGGAGAAAAACACAACGCAGAGCGGGAGGCAGAGATGAGAGGACGATAATAACGGGACGACGGAGGGCGAGGCGAGGAGGACGAGACACGAGATAAGAATAGGAATGGACGAGTGGGGGGGGGGGGGGTATTAGACAGAGAGGAAGGCAAGGCAGTTTTGTGAGAGATTCATCAAAACACAACACGGCCGATGTTATGAATATTGCACTTTGAAACATCGCTTTTGCCGAGTTATTTTTGCCAAAACATACAAGCGTATAAACCCCCACGGTCACAAGACACACACTGGGAGTTAGTTTAAGAGTCTGGAGCTACTGTGTGGGACTGGCCGCCACAACAGATTCAGACCCCCGTACTCAAACGGTGACACCCCAATCTAAACTGATTGATGGCTCCACTTAATGAAACACTGTGTGATCTTATTATGAATTAATCATTCCTATACCGTATTGGCCTGGGTGTAATGTGACCACTCAGTTATAGCCATTTATAGCTGACCATGTATTATTCATCATAGACTATCAATAATTAAAGCTCTGTTTGGGGAGAAATTAATTGGTTGCTTGAATCCTTTTTTTTTCGAAACAGCATTGCGTCTCGTCTCGTCTCCCTGCAAGGCGGCACTGTGCCCAGCCTGCAGTGTTTAACTCTGCCACCAGGGAGCAGTGTTGTGACTCGGCGGGCGAGACGCCGCTCCGTCGAGACGGGTTGGGATACTAAACACAGACACACACACACACATCTACGGGATTGAATCAATGTGGAGGCTGCACTGCGCAAAAAAAGGCCCCTCTCTCTCTAAAATGTCAGTGGGTCAGAGGGGGGGAAGACCAGCACCGAGGAAGAGGGAGGGTCACGGCTGTTGTTTTGACAGGTACACCATGTTATAGGCCCTTCCTCCTGAACCGGGTCTGTCACTCACACAGAGATGGCGATAAAACCAAATGTAGTAGAAGAAGAAGAAGCATGCAATGCAATCTGGAATATATAGTCAGTGGGATCGATATATTCCACACATGCGTTTCTGCGACGACGGAGGGAAGTGTCACATTCCAGCTCACCGGCGAAAAACAAAACAATTTAGAGAAGCTGAACGGCAGAGAGACTGGGTGTTCCGCCGAGCACCGATCCATATTCTGTGTAGTAAGTAATGCATGTTGTGTGCTGACTGGCCACAGGTTGGTGGCATGTTGTGTGTGTGTGCGTGTGTGTGTGTGTGTGTGTGTGTGTGTGTGTGTGTATGTGTGTGTGTGCGCGTGTGTGTGTGCGTGTGTGTGTGTGCGCGTGTGTGTGTATGTGTGTGTGTGTGTGTACCAGTGGCTAGCAACCCCATCAGTAAAAGCATCATGTATGTGTGTGTGTGTGTGTGTGTGTGTGTGTGTGTACCAGTGGCTAGCGCCCCCCTCAGTGACAGCATCTTTGTGTGTGCGTGTGTGTGTGTGTGTGTGTGTGTGTGTGTGTGTGTGTGTGTGTGTGTGTGTACGTGTGTGTGTATGTGTGTGTGTACCAGTGGCCAGCAGCCCCATCATCAGTAACAGCATCTTGTCAGATTACTGATGTGATTATATATCAAACGAAACACAAAACCTCCCCAAGGAGCAGAAACGACAGGCGATACAGACAGTTAGAGGGTTTTTTGTCAGAGCCCCTTCCACCCCTTCCACCCCCCCCCCCCCCCCCTATATTTGGACCACCACTTTGGATGGCAGAGAGGGGCACTGACAAAAGTCTCCATGGCGACAGTGCAATCTGTAAATCATGCTGCGGCAGACGTGTCTTCTCCTCCCCCCCTCCCTCCCTCCCTCCCTCTCCCTCCCTCCCTCCCCCTCCCTCGTTCAGTCTCAATCTCTCGCTCGCACACATGCCCCCCCCCATTCTCACGCATACCTCCTCTCTGCATCTCATCCTCTCCCCTGTCATTTTAACGCTCTCTCCATCCAAGCATCTTTTCCCTCTCCCTCACCCCTCCCTCTCTCTCTGTCCCCTGCCCCCCCCCCCCCCCCGCAATCCTTTCTCACCCCCCCCTGCGTTAGTTATATAGACAGGAGGGGGTGTGTGGGGTGGTGTGGGGGTGTGGGGGGTGGGGGGTGGGAAGACATAATGTTCACTTAACATTCTATCAACGTTTGGTCAACATGCCGCGTCGTCGGAACAGGAAGAAGGGTCAGAGACACTCGGCGAGCGGCACGTGCATGTTGTTAGCGTGTTGTTAGCGTGTGAGCATACAGTATGTTATGCATGTTGGACTGTCTGCTACTGTAGTACCTTCAGCATCCTTAGACATGTACAGGGAGAGCTTGGTACCATAGGGGATCCGTATAGAATCTGAACCAAGGGACGAAGAAGAGGATTATACAAAAAGGAAAGTGCGCACACATACACGCACATACACGCATACATACACGCACGCGCACACACACGCAGCTACAGGCTACATATGTGGGGCAAAGCTCCAAGCCTTGACCCGATCGATGGTGGACGAATGAACAGGAAGGAGAAAGAGTAAAAAAGGTAAAAAATGTATCCCACACAGAACCGATTGTCCAAATGAAAGCAGCTTAAAAGAGCAGACAGTGAAACACAGCAGCCACAAACCCCCCGGATCCCTCCACTCTCTCCCGTCAGCCTTAATTAATGGAACCTTGTAAATATCAGGACAGGACAGCCTTGATGGCAGGAGCCAGACACTCGGGAGACCACTGGCAGACTAATATTATGAGATCATTTTATTAGCGGGAAGGCAAAGTTTTTTTTTTTTTTTTTATCTGTGGCTGTTACAGAAATCTCTGTGCGTACGGCGCTACAGATAAAAGTCTGTTAAACAAATGAAGCGACCTAAGCCACCTTCCCCCTCCGTCCGTCCGTCCGCTCATACCGGGGATGACATTCCTGACTGTCGTCAGCGGCCGCACCCTCCCCGCCCTGCGTCATATATGACTCATACATATTATGTCCAGTTTAAGGCGCGGCTGGGTAGCGTATAGAGGTCTAAGCGGCTCGACTACCAGCGCCACAGAGACTCGAGGTTCTCGCTGTTCAGCGGTACCTCCGGCTCGGTCAGTCGACCCTACAAACACAATCGGCAGTGTTTTTGCGCGTTGGAAGCCGGTGGGAGTGTATGAGAGAGTCCTGGTCGTTTGCGACAGTGACTCCTACTGGTCGGGGTCGGGACACCTGTTCAGCGGGAGGAGGGGATCTGGGGGAGATAGCGCAAACCTCTGCGCACGTTACGCTCTCTCCCAGTGAAACTCCTCGCCGTCAGGTGAAAAGAAGCGGCTGGCGACTCCATATGTATCGGAGGAGGAGGCATGTGGTAGTCTACACCCTCCCCAGACCGACAGCAGGGTAGTCTACACCCTCCCCAGACCGACAGCAGGGTAGTCTATACCCTCCCCAGACCGACAGCAGGGTAGTCTATACCCTCCCCAGACCGTCAGAAGGGCAGCACAAGGACCAGGAAGGGAATTGGCAGAACGACTAAATTGGGGGATGGGAGAAAAGATTATATATATTTTTTTATGTGTCCAGTTTTCGACAGCGCTATCAATCTAGAAGGATTGACTGGGGGAGGAAGAGTGGTCCAGTATAGGATGAGGGGGATGATGGGAGAAGACAGGGGGCTGGGGGGAGGGTCCGTTATCGATCCTCATTCATCCGCGAAGGGACACCTTGCCTCTGTGAGGACGTGGGTCATGTCCTCTGAATGGGGAAGATAAATACTCGCCTGGTTCTGTCCCACCATACTGTATAGAGCGCGCAATTCATGTGACATTCTGGTACCGTGCTACTTTACTGCGTTGAATAGATAGGGGAAAAACATTTCAGCACGTTACTGTAATCGCTATTTGTTACAAACGTTTCAGCCTCTGTATATTGAGAAAGGAGGCTTCTTATACGTCAGCGTTGTGATGTTTCCATGACAGCTACGGTACTAATATTCGTAGCCAACTCCCGACCAATCACTGCTCCTAATGCCACACTAGGTGGGCGTGTTCCGGTGATGCATGCAGGTTTTGGAGGGAAGTCTTTTTGGGAACGTGGCCACTGAGTGACACAAGAATGGAGTACATCCAACCAATGAGCTGGTTGTAGGCTAATGGTGTTACTGTATGTACCATCCTACCTTTAATATTATTATTAACGTTATTCTAATTGTGCAGTTACAGAATGTTCAACCACTTCTATCACCTCTAAAGATTCTGGACTTGAATGTGTGGAACAATTTAGACGCCTACACATTCGTCAAATCGCTGCATGCTGAAAATTAATAGGGAAGATTCTTCCGGCAACCATGGCGTGGCGACTGATAAAGTATAGAAAACAGCATCTTGTTTTGGTGTATGGAGACTAGAGGGGGTATGAAGGGTAGAGGGGGTATGAAGACTAGAGGGGGTATGGAGACTAGTGGGGGTATGAAGACTAGAGGGGGTATGGAGGGTAGAGGGGGTATGAAGACTAGAGGGGTATGGAGGGTAGAGGGGGTATGGAGACTAGAGGGGGTATGAAGACTAGAGGGGTATGGAGACTAGAGGGGGTATGGAGACTAGAGGGGGTATGGAGACTAGAGGGGTATGGAGACTAGAGGGGTATGGAGACTAGAGGGGGTATGGAGACTAGAGGGGTATGGAGACTAGAGGGGGTATGGAGACTAGAGGGGTATGGAGACTAGAGGGGGTATGGAGACTAGAGGGGGTATGGAGACTAGAGGGGTATGGAGACTAGAGGGGTATGGAGACTAGAGGGGGTATGGAGGCTAGAGGGGGTATGGAGACTAGAGGGGGTATGGAGACTAGAGGGGGTATGGAGACTAGAGGGGGTATGGAGACTAGAGGGGGTATGGAGACTAGAGGGGGTATGGAGGGTAGAGGGGGTATGGAGACTAGAGGGGGTATGGAGACTAGAGGGGGTATGGAGACTAGAGGGGTATGGAGACTAGAGGGGGTATGGAGGGTAGAGGGGGTATGGAGACTAGAGGGGTATGGAGACTAGAGGGGTATGGAGACTAGAGGGGGTATGGAGACTAGAGGGGTATGGAGACTAGAGGGGGTATGGAGACTAGAGGGGTATGGAGACTAGAGGGGTATGGAGACTAGAGGGGGTATGGAGACTAGAGGGGTATGGAGACTAGAGGGGGTATGGAGACTAGAGGGGTATGGAGACTAGAGGGGTATGGAGACTAGAGGGGGTATGGAGACTAGAGGGGTATGGAGACTAGAGGGGTATGGAGACTAGAGGGGGTATGGAGACTAGAGGGGGTATGGAGACTAGAGGGGGTATGGAGGGTAGAGGGGGTATGGAGACTAGAGGGGGTATGGAGACTAGAGGGGGTATGGAG
>NC_140166.1:130819301-130828498 GCF_963971535.1 Notolepis coatsorum | reverse complement strand
GGAACTCACCGGGTTAAAGTCTGTAATTAAAACCTTCTCCCAGGTGGACTATAATCCGCGGGTAACGAGGCTCGCACGCCGCCCGCAGCTCAAACATGGATACCGAGGAGCGAGCGGAGCGAACGCTGCACACAAGTATGGAGCAGCGGCACTTAAAATTGATGGAGCCGCGTGGCAGAACTTAAGACGAGCGTTATATCGCCGCTGTTATATATATAACGATAACGTGCTACCACGTGAGAAAAGCGGGGCGTTTCAAGTCACGTCGTCATCGTCGTGTCGTCGGGGTGGAGATCAGGTCCTAGAAGAGGTCTGAGATCAGGTCCTAGAAGAGGTCTGAGATCAGGTCCTAGAAGAGGTCTGAGATCAGGTCCTAGAAGAGGTCTGAGATCTGTTAAAGGTGCTGTAAGTGGTATTTTTTTGTTTGTTAAGATAAGTGGTTTATTTTCATATTTTCATAAATAATAGCTCTACGCTCCGACAGCCATCACTGATATAGAGTGTTTTGGTCAGTAACATGGTCTCTCCAGTCCCTCCTGCTCTGCAGTAAACACAAAATAAATGTTCTGGTGTCCCGCTCCCACTTTATCCAATCAGGAGAGAGAGCTCCACACTGCAAAAATGGGCTGACAAAAAAAAGAAGAAATAAAAACTAGTTTTAAGCAAATGTGACCTTGAAACAAGTCTAATTTGAGTGAAGATTTCTTGAAATAAGTAAAAAAATATCTAGGGTTCTCTCTCCTGATTGGATAAAGTGGGAAGGGATACCAGAACTTTATGTATTTTGTGTTCATTGCAAAGCGGAGGGACTGGGAGACCCATGTTACAGACCAAACGCTCTATATCAGTGATGTCTGTCAGAATGTAGAGCTGTTTAACACTCATTTTAACAAAAGAAATACCACTTACAGCACCTTTAAAGAGGAATAATGTTCTAAGGCAGGCGTCTAAGGCACAAACCCAAACATTAAAATAACTAGATGGTGACATATGCTGCGGACAATCGATAGTCTCAGACGTGGGTCCATGAGGGTTTCTTTATTGACTGTACTGTACAGTCATCATTCCCCTGTGTCTGAGTCAATACTTCCTGTTGCTGACATCATCATCATCATCATCATCATCATCATCATCATCAGAGCTTCATGTTGTTGCCAGAGAGGCTGAAAGGACGAAGGGTTTCCAACAAGCGGCTAGCGTGAGCTAGAACGCCCACCGGAGTGCCCTGCGGTGAATCCTGTGCATCGTCAACATACTCATTATGGGATAGAAGCGGTGAAAGGAGTGTTCATCATTGTCACAGTTGAAAAACACTATTGTTTATGAATTATGAATTGTAAATGATTGTTTTGTTATTTGTTATTTTTGATTATTTTTTCTTTTATTTCTTAATGTATTTAGAATTTTTGTATTAAAAAACATTGAAAGATAATTAAAAGAAATTATAATAATTATGAGTTCCAACTCGGGAACTGCTTGAGATGCTACTTTATGTCTTGAAAACAGACATTCTGAATCCATTCTGGTTCTTTCTTCTTATGGTAAATGGTGCATTTATATAGCAGCTTTTGTCCAAAGCACTTTACAATTTTGTTCCTCACATTCACCCGTTCACTCACACATTCACACACCGACGGCGGAGGCGACCATGCCGGGTGCCAACCTGCACATCGGGCGCAGTTAGGGGTTAAGTGTCAAGGACCCTTCGACACTCTGCCGGGGAGGAGCGGGAATCGAACCGGAAACCGTCCGATTACCAGACGACCTCCTGAACCACTGTCGCCCCACTGTCGTATGAACCTATTCTGTCTATCTGACTCATGCCTTTTCATCCAGATAAAGAGATAGGTATATATGGATGAAAAGGCATGTGTCTGATAGGGATATATTATTAAAATATTGTATAATTGGCTGATATGAACATAGATAATGTATGTAAAAGCTAAATAGTATATTATGCTGTATTGTATTATGAATTAATTATGAGTAGGTATTATTGTATTGTATTATGAATTCATTCATAAGGAGTATATATTTTTATATTGTATTATGAATTTGATTAGGGTTTTTATTGTTGTTTTAATTGTCTGTATGACATGTAAATGTTGTGAGTGTATAAGTCTGTAACTGTATTTTATGTGTTATGGACCCCAGGAAGAATAGCCCAAAGAGTTACATTTGTGGCGATGCCCCTACTGCCGTGCTTAGAGTGGCTCTGCAGGCCTCGAGGTTCACAACGGTACAGAAACACAGACGGAAGAAAAACGTTCCTTACAATATTCAGTATATGGAAAAATTCTATATGAATTGAATCATTCTATTATTATGCTCAACTTCCAGCTGAATACAGGAGAGTTTCACTTTGATCCAAGGACTCGTAATCGCCACCCTCACAAAGACAAAGCGAAACTTCAACTTAATGCCGTGACATCGCTCCGTGTCACACCGACTTGTCATCGTGTTGACATGTCTTCTCGTCTCTGACTGGTCCAACGTGTCTTACCTCGACTTTGATGATGTGCATGAAGCGTGACATCAACTCTGGACATTCCAACAGGAAGTGGAAGTGGTTAAAGATGATCTTTGGATTCCTGAGAGAGAGAAAGAGAGGGAGAGAAAGAGAGGGAGAGAGAGAGAGAGAGAGAGAGAGAGAGAGAGAGAGAGAGAGAGAGAGAGAGAGAGAGAGAGAGAGAGAGAGAGAGAGAGAGCGAGAGGAAGAGAGTAAACAAACAGATTGAGAGGAGGGCAGTAAGCAGTACGTAAATCAATACAGACTCTCTCCAGGGTGTTTGTTAGCTGAGGAGGTTGATTCCTGGCGAGGAGCCATATTGACTCACCTGGTTACAAAACATTTGAGCACTTCGTCATGCTTGCAGACAAACTCGATGAAGCGCGGCGATGTCATCCTGGACGAGGAGGGGGAGCCGAGATGGAGACAGAGGGAAAGAGGGGGGGGGGGGGGGGGGTGGGGGGGGGGGGAGAGAGAGAAGGGGAGAGAGGGGAAGAGTTTTAACTAGAAGTCTGGTGCAGCAGTTCCACGCTGATTCATCTTCATACCGGCGTATAATGGAAAACAATCCAAGCTACTGATGAGTGTGTGTGTGTGTGTGGTGTGGTGTGTGTGTGTGTGTGTGTGTGTGTGTGTGTTGTGTGTGTGTGTGTGTGTGTGTGTGTGTGTGTGTGTGTGTGTGTGTGTGTGTGCGTGCGTGCGTGCGTGCGTGCGTGCGTGCGTGCGTGCGTGCGTGCGGTGTGTGTGTAACTAGGAGGGATATGAGGACTGTGTGTGTGTGTAACTAGGAGGGATATGAGAACTGTGTGTGTAACTAGGAGGGATATGAGAACTGTGTGTGTAACTAGGAGGGATATGAGGACTGTGTGTATGTGTAACTAGGAGGGATATGAGGACTACAGTATGTGTACAGTATGTGTAACTAGGAGGGATATGAGGACTGTGTGTGTCACTAGGAGGGATATGAGGACTGTGTGTGTGTGTGTGTGTGTGTGTGTGTGTGTGTGTGTGTGTGTGTGTGTGTGTGTGTGTGTGTGTGTGTGTGTGTGTGTGTGTGTGTGTGTGTGTGCGTGCGTGCGTGTGTGTGTGTGTAACAAGGAGGGAAATGAGGACTGTGTGTCACTAGGAGGGATATGAGGACTGTGTGTGTGTGTGTGTGTGTGTGTGTGTGTGTGTGTGTGTGTGTGTGTGTGTGTGTGTGTGTGTGTGTGTGTGTGTGTGTGTGTGTGTGTGTGTGTGTGTGTGTGTGTGTGTGTGTGTGTGTGTGTGTGTGTGCGTGTGTGTGTGTGTGTGTGTGTGGTGTGTGTGTGTAACTAGGATGGATATGAGGACTGTGTGTATGTGTAACTAGGAGGGATATGAGGACTGTGTGTGTCACTAGGAGGGATATGAGGACTATGTGTGTCACTACGAGGGATATGAGGACTGTGTGTGTGTGTTCTAACTTCACTTGAATCAGTCTTGAATCAGTGGCTCCTAATCCTATCCACCAAACAGGCATTTGTCCAGGGTTGTCTATCGTCTGACAATATACGTTGGTACTTTAATTTCATTTTTCATACCAAAGATTATGCTACCCCTATGGTGGCTATTTATATCTATATTGAAGAAGCATTTGATAGATTAGAATGGGAATATTTAATATCCATCTTATCAAGATTAAATTTTGGCCCTGTCTTCATTTCCTGGATCTGCATTATTTATTGTTCCCCTATGGCAGTCATTAAGACAAACACTCAGCACTCAGCTCCCTTAAAGCTGTCACAAGGGACAAGACAAGGCTGTCCATTGTCTCCATCAGTATTTTCTCTTGCTATGGAACCCTTGGCTGCTATAATCATATGGCCATATACAAGGCACTAAGATTGGAGGCAAAAATCATGTTTATTTCTCTGTATGCAAATTACATTTCACTGCCCGTAAAAGACCCCTTTCATTCAACACTTTTTATAATACTTGTGTTATGGTTTGTAAACAACCCCAACAGCACGACACAGACAGGTAGTTCAGAGTTAGCCAAAACCGAAGGGGCATATTTATTTTCACAAAAACAGAAATGTGCAACCACAATGTTAATCCATTTGAGGGGAATGTCCTTTAGCCAAGTTGGGCTCTGCGGCTCTGCAGCTTCATGCTATCCCACTCGTGGGGAAAATAGAAACGGAGAATGTCATTAGTTCCAAACGTAGAAAATAACAGGCAGAGTCCAGTAACAAAACAATCAACAATTCTTCAGTGTTTGAGGAAACACACAGGCAGAGTCCAGTAACAAAACAAATCAACAATTCTTCAGTGTTTGAGGAAACACACAGGCAGAGTCCAGTAACAAAACAATTCAACAATTCTTCAGTGTTTGAGGAAACACACAGGCAGAGTCCAGTAACAACACAATCAACAAATCTTCAGTGTTTGAGGAAACTCACAAAAAACAGACGAAGGCAGTGAGTCCAGGGCAAAAACGAGGATATCAATTCATAGAAAAATAGTCTTCCAAAAGACTCACCAGAAGCAAGGTCGAAGTGGGAAAACGAGGCACGGGTCCACGGGAGGCAGAGAGAGAACACAGCAACAACCTCCGAGGGCGCACTGGAGGAACAACGAGAGGGAACAGCAGTAGAGTACGTGGTGACAAAACGACCCGACACAGAAATGATCAGCAAACCCAGTATAAGAGTGCTCCCCGCCGGGCGGATTGGAAACTCCTCTCAGGTGCGCGATGGTAATTGGCACTGAGAAGCGCGCAGTACTGGACCAGCCCTCACAACTTTGACCAGTTTGGCAATCTATCTGGTTACAAAATCAACGGGTCCAAAACAGAGATCATGCTAATTACCAAATTTCCAAAAGGCCAAATTAGACTTCCACGTATGTATCTGCAGTGGTTGCAGGGGGCATGAGCATTTATAGTTCCAAGCAACCCTGTTTGGCTGATCTCTCCTCACTATCTGAGTCTTAATAATAAACACGGACTCTGGTGTGTTACTATGGTTTGGACCATATTGTATACCATTGTCATTAGTGATGCACGATATATCGGCCGCCGATATAATATCGGCCGATATGGCAGTTTTTTTACACATCGGTATCGGTCCAATATTAAAAAAAAAAAAAAAAAAAAAAATTATCTTCTTTTTTCTTTTTACATCTTTTGGCCTTAAATAGTTTTCAAAATATCAGTCATTTCTGAAATAAGTTACAAAAGTTAAAAAAAATTATGCGTTTTGGAAAATAGCTCTTTATTTGATTATCATAAGAAAGTGTTTTCTATACAGAGATATCGACATCGGTAAATATCGGTATCGGCCAGAACAGCAATATTAATATCGGTTATCGGTATCGGCCACAATTTTCACATCGGTGCATCACTAATTGTCATAATTACTACTGTCTGATTCCTGAATCCTGCCACCCACTACTACTACTGTTATCACTATTATCATTACTACTTGCACTTTGTTCTATTACCTATCTATCTATCATACCTGTACTCCCCCCCCCCCTCCCCCATGCTGCTATGACAAGGGGATAATAAAGGAAACACTTGACTTGACTTGACTTTCACGTTTGAGTAGAAATGAGACTTCGAGTGCCACATAGGCGCCACTGAAGGAGCAGACGCTACGTTTTCATTTCGCCCCCGACAACGAGAATATACACCGGACGCCGCCGACAGGTACCTGTGCTGTGGTGCTAAGCTAGCGATTCTTCCTATTTTAAAATTGCCACTTTGAAATTTCTAAATTTCAGAGAGACAAATCAATATCATACGACTTCATTCAAGTAAAGAGCCCATGTGAACCGGACCAACAGGGAGGTGAAGTGGTTACATCGTTGCTGTTTTTTTCCGGCCGGTCCACCTCGCAAAATTGCAACGTATTTCCCAATTGCCCGTTTCTAAATCGTCGTCTCGTTTAAAACAAATAAAGCATGAACATTTTATTTCAACTAAAAATGCTTAAACAATAATGTTAGTGATAGAAGGGAACTCATTTGGTGCACAAATGGACGCGGCGCGTCGCGGGCACTGCCGACCCGGGTTTGATTCCCGGACCCGCCGTTCTTCGCAGAATATCTTCCCCTGTTCTGTCTCCCATTTCCTCCTCTCCCTCTCTCTAAAACGCAATAGAAATATCTACAAAAACATATTTTAAGAAAACAAATGGAAAGCTTTCCAATGTTCATGAGGCAGAATTGTTACAATAGCCGATCATCCATTTCCCATGATAGATCCCTATACGGGTGGACCTCGCGGGGCGGTCCAAAGTGACGTCAGACTACACCTCCCTATACACATGAGGTTGTGTCAAGGATTCTTCCTAAACAGGAAAGGTTATTTTGAAACAAATCCAGCTTCGGCCAGTCATCGGTCAGTCCTTCGGCCATCAGGCTCCACAACAGTGGGCAGGGACCGCTGCCAGCAGCCGGAGAACTAACGGCAGAACTCGAGAACTACTAGGAATGTCTGACCACAGAGTGTGTCTGACTCTTACCACCTAACCTGCATGGACTACAACGTATGACATATGACATATATAATGCCAGTTAGGGTACCTTGTGTATACTGCACCTGTGTATACTGTTTACTGTGTTTTATTGCCCATATTTATTGTAACATATAATTTATACTAGGGATGTCCGATATTATCGGCATATCGATATTATCGGCCGATATCGGCATTAAAATGTGATATCGGAAAATATCGGTTTTAATTTTTTTTTTTTTTTTTTTTTTAACCTTTATTTACCCAGGCAAGCAAGTAAGAACAAATTCTGATTTTATTTATTGTCAAAAGTAATGCATAATGTTGTGTTAATTCCACAACAAGAGATATGTAATGTTAATTACCTGAAATTATTCCATTTTTTGGGCGGGGAACCCCTGCATATATCGGTATCGGTTGATATCGGTATCGGAAATTAAGAGTTGGACAATATCGGTATATCGGTATCGGTAAAAAGCCAATATCGAGCATCCCTAATTTATACAGACCCTCATCTGCACCTTTGATTACACTGTTTACTTGCTCATATTCTTATATTCAGAGTTAATTATATTGTTTACACTTTTTATTTATATCTGTACTATAAAGATTTATTGCCTATATTTATGTCTTCTACTATTACCCTGCCCACACCTGTACCCCCCCCCCCCCCCCCATCCCCCATGGTGCCATTGACGCCCGAATTTCCCCCAAGGGGATCAATAAAGGAATATCTGGATCTTATCTAGCTGGCTCTAGCACAGCACTCACCTACAAAATAAGATTGTAAGACTTTAGACTTGATATATTAATGCTTAAAATACTTGTTGAGATGGATATATTTTGCAGTGCAGGCCTGGGAGGAGAGAGACAATAACAAATCAAATCAAATCAAATTTATTTATAGGGCCCGACAACACACGTTAATGTCCCCATGGGCCGTACAGGTCTTCTTTAAACAAGTCAAGAAGACAACATAACAATAAGTCAAGAACAGAACAAGAACACCATAGGGTCCAAACATTTTTTAGATGAATGCAAATAAATGAAAGAATGCAAGCACTCCCAGACATACCCCACGCGAAGGTAAGGAAAAACTCACTAAAACCTAACAATAGGGGAAAAAAGCTCCACAGGCAATGTGGGAGGAGAGAAACCTTAGAAGGGCCATTCAAGGGGGGATCTCCCTTCTTAGATGTCGGTGATAGTAGTGTTTGCAGACGGACAGTTGGTAAGCATGCACTCATGTGTGTGGTGAGACACAGATGAGTGCATGCAATAGCACTGAACATTTTGAAAGATTAAAGATAGAGTGATAGCGGATCTATTTGAGGCACAGGGGCGGCGCAAGAGGGTCACGTCCTCCCCGTCTTAGTCACGGGACATTCAACACTCCGGTCGTTGCTCAGGGACAGCCGGAGACAGGGGGAAGGGGGGTGGCGCAGAGAGGGTCGCGAACTCCCCGACATCATCGCGGGACATCCGGCACTCCGGTCACCACTACGAGACCTCCGAAGACAGGGGGGCACGCAGAGGGGGGGTCGCAATCTCCCCGGCCTTCGTCACGGGACGTCCAACACTCCGGTCAACACTCCAGGACAAGCAAGTCATAGGAAGACAGGGAGACGGGGACAGGCGTTAGACAGCTCATGAGATTGTAGTAGGCGGACATAGCAATAGATACAAGTGGTAGGCATATATGTGAATGGAGTAGATATATGAAGTAAGCGTATTATGTGAATAGAATAGAAGTACTTAACCCAGCAATGAAACCGCGTTGACTGTTAATCTGTTAACAGTCTGTTAATCAGTTTGACAGGACCACGGACAGACGGCGGTGAATAACTGATCCAATGCCTCGGAGGTGCATGTAGAGCAGTCACTACAAGCTTGGCCAAGACCCCGAGGCATCCCATCACCTTGGTCAGCGCCAGGAGACGGGTGTACTCTCAGAGAGAAGGGGGAGGGAGGGGGGGGGGGGGGGGGGGGTGGGGGGGGGGGGGGGGGGGGGGGGGGGGGGGGGGGGGGGGGGAAGAGTTAGAGAGTTCCCATGTTTGTGGTGCTGCAAAGGAGCAGGACATGTAGTACCCTGTAGTGCCATGTAGTACCCCCGTAGTGCCATGTAGTACCCTATAGTACCTCCATAGTGCCATGTAGTACCCCGTAGTATCCTGTAGTACCCTGTAGTGCCATGTAGTACCCTGTGG
>NC_140166.1:130811801-130814301 GCF_963971535.1 Notolepis coatsorum | reverse complement strand
CAGATGGACAGAAAGAGAGAGAGAGAGACAGATGGACAGATAGAGAACCAGAGAGAAAGAGAGACATAACTAAAAGGTAGAGAGAGAGAGAGAGAGAGAGAGAAATCACTTGAAGAAATCGTGGACGGGAAGGAAAGACGAAGGGGACAGACAGATGGACAGCGAGAGAGACAGAGAGACAGATAGAGAGATGAAAGGGGACAGCAAGAGACACAGATAGAGAAAGAAAGAGAGAGAACCAGGGAGAAATAGACAGCACTTAAAGGGAGAGAGAGAGAGATAAATCAAGGAACACGCCAACATTATGGGAAATGCGCTTACATGTGTCATCTCCACAGTCAGACGAGAAGATGAATACCAATTCCCTCTCTGTGCGTTCAGTTGAAAGCTATCCGGCTGCAAGCTAGCCTAGCTTAGCACAAATGAATGGAAGTGGATACGGACCTCTAGCCTAGCTTAAAACTCCGGGAGAACTCTGAATAGAACGCACAGAGAGGAACTCTCGCTTGGTGTCTATCTTCTTGTGGAGAAGACAGTGAGCGCATTTTCCGTAATCTCCCAGACTCGATTACAGAGAAAATAATATCCGTTCTTTGCTCCTCAATTGCAGCGGCGCAAATGTGTCTCGTTCAAAGCGATTCATGCAAATCAAGCCATGGTGCGGGCACACCCCTCCTGAGGGCACCCCTCTGGGCACAGCAGACAAGACTGGGATCATTGTCAAAAAGAAACGATCATCAAGCAAATCATTGCTGGCCTGAATGACAGGATTCATAAAAAATATGAAACACAGCCTTGGTCCCTTAAAGGGGCACTTCACCAAAAAACAATGTTGATTCCTTTAATCTCACATAGATCCCAAAGCTCTACACAGTTTTGCACACAATCGTTTAGCTTGACAGTTTATTGAGTTAATGAGTTTGAATGTCTTGAATGTCATGGGAAGACACTGGATCATTGTGTGTCGTGTTAATTACAGCTCAATGAAATTATGAAGATGAAAGAAATATCCCTAATTTCTGACACAATATCTTGGAATTATTTTTGTTTCTTGAGAAATGGAAGTATTACCACTCACTTGAGAGAAGAATCGAGCATGGGAAATACACGAGGACTGTTGTATTCTGTTGCGGACGGTTAAAACCTTTGTTTGCTTGTTGTGGTTTGGCTTAAAACCATTTCGTTGCCAGATCCCGTCTGAAGCCGCCCCCAACTCTCTCGGAACGCGGCCAGAACTTCGACCCACGGGACTCAGTGAGTCAGCTAATGGCTATGGAACGATTCCATTACTGGCAAATATTGCACACTACTTCATGTCAAGAAATCCGGACTATCCCTTTAATCGGACTAATGGACTAATAATGGACACTGCTGGAGGCAGCATGGTTTCTACGTCCAGTGATGTACAGAGCAGTGTTGTAGTCGAGTCACTAAATCTCAAGTCTGAGTCAAGTTTCGAGTCCCCAGAGTTTGAGTCCGAGTCCAAGTCCGAGTCACCAAAGAAGAGCCTGAGTCGAGTCCGAGTCGAGTCCCCATTACCCGAGTCCGAGTCCGAGTCCAAGTCATCAAGGTTGAGTCAAAGAGCTGACATACAAATAAAAAAAGGTCTACGTTAAACATAAATGACACAGCGGTCACCATTTCAAAGGGAGTTTATTTACTTTATGACACAATAGCCAAACAAATGCACTAGCCATCAATATCTTATGCCAAATTATTAGGGCCAATTACAATATATATTTTATAGAAATAACTGTATTTATCGATGAACAAGTCTGAGTCTGAGTCTGCACCTTCCGAGTCCGAATGCAGTCAATGCTCGAGTCCAAGTCCAAGTCCGAGTCATCAGTGCTCAGGTCCAAGTCGAGTCACGAGTCGTGAAAATCAGTCCAGGACGGGTGAATACTTTCCCCAAGGCGGTTGTCCTTCCGCGTTCGGTTTGCACGGCCTGATTGGCCACTGACGCTTCTCTCAGCGCCCAATCGCTAGCTTTCAGTTCCACAGCCCAAGTCCTCGCCCATTTCCTCTTATTGTTTTCATCTCTCTATATTAACGTAACGCGCTATTCATATCAATCGACATCACATCAATATATAAATAACGTATTGTTTTAATCTCTCTATATTAACGTTAGGCTGTAAAAATCTGTTCTATAGGCTATATTTAGTCTAGTTTATTAGACATAAAGCATTAGTATATTGTGCACGGCGGTAGCAGTTTTAGTATATTGTGCACGGCGGTAGCGAGTTGAGTGATAGTGAGTTGAGTGATAGTTAGTTGTAGTATATTGAGCGAGTAGTTAGGCGATAGTAGGGCTAACGCGATTGGGCGCTGAGAGAAGCGTCAGTGGCCAATCAGGCCGCGTAAACCGAACGCGGAAGGACAACTGCCTTGGGGAAAGTATTCACGCGTCCAGGACTCGAGTACTACAACACTGATACAGAGCACTGGTCAAATGGAATCTACTTCCAAATCATATTACGCAACGTAATAATATACA
>NC_140166.1:130711801-130806801 GCF_963971535.1 Notolepis coatsorum | reverse complement strand
CGGGAAGGGGGGGTGCTGCGGGGGCTGCAGCACCCCCACCTGGCAGGGAGTTGTAACTGCAAGGTTGTTTAGGCTTTTATTCCATTGTAATACCGTATCCTACTCAATGTGGCCGAGCGGCACTGCAGATTTACCCTACTCTTGGAATTCGGAAAAGTGCATTACCGGCCAGATCCTCATAGGGGGCGCTGTCTCGATAATGCAGTGTTATTAAAGCAGTGTTAAAGCTATGCGTGTAGCCGATGGCCTGGAATAGTTTTTGGGACGCTGAATTCGCAGTAAAGGAATATATCATCAGCCAATGGACATATGGATGGATCTACCAGATGGCGATCGATAACTTTAATGACCCCAAAGCAAAATGTATATACGGTATTTTTCCAAGGCATATAAACAAAGTAATTTAGAAGCTGTACCGGGCTGCACCGGGCAGAAAAGATCATTGATGCCAAGACGAAACGTTGCATTTTGCTGCATTAAGGTAAGACAATGGTTAATCTATTATTGGATGCCTTCATTTGAACACTTAATTTGCACTTTATATTAAAAGAGTGGGGCTCGCCAGCCTCGCATAGCCTAGTCGTGTGTGTGTATATTGACAAAAAAGGAAAAAAAATTGCACGCTGCACGCGTCTTCAGCGCACCCGCCGCCTATGACATTATTATATCACTTATCTCCGCACCCCCAACTCTGACTGACTTCCCGCGGCCCTGCCCATATCTTCTCCCGACCTTCCTCTCTCTGCTCTCTGTCGGTCGTGTCTGACCTGGAAAAAGCTGTAAAAAAATCTTTAAAAAAATCTAAAATCTGAAGGATCGTGAGGCCCCACTTGCACAGCCTTTATTCATACTGAAAATCAAGATCAAGCAAGCTTTTGCCCTTCTGCTCTACGGGAGGTTTCTGTCCTCCCTGAGCTCGCCGTAGGACACCTGCGTTACCGTTTGACAGATGTACCGCCCCAGTCAAACTCCCCCGGAGCGGGTCGTGCCCGGCAAAAGCTTTACTCCAGAAGCGAGAGCCCGCTCGGGGCTCGCCTCCCCGCCTCACCGAGTCAGTGAGGAAACGATAAGAGTAGTGGTATTTCACCAGCGGCCGAGGCCTCCCACTTATTCTACACCTCTCATGTGTCTTCACAGTGCCAGACTAGAGTAAAGCTCAACAGGGTCTTCTTTCCCCGCGGATTTTGCCAAGCCCATTCCCTTGGCTGTGGTTTCGCTAGATCAGGGGTAGGCAACCCTAGGCACGCGTGCCCGCATAGGCAGGGGCATTTTCATTGGCACAGGGGGCAGCATAAAAAAAATATATATATGTATATATATATATATATATACTTTTTTTTTTTTTACTTCGCTTTGAAATATTATAGTGAAATATTTTGCACTGTTGTCGCATTTATCTTGTTGAAATCCTCCCACAGGTTCTTTTTTGTAAGTTGACTGTTTTGCACACCCCTATGACAGCTATACAGCTGTTCCCATGGTGCTCAGCTGTCAGCAGTCAGCTGGCCTCCCGTGCCCGCGCGCAGTTCCCAGGTAATCACACAGTGCTGCGGTTACATTCTGTATGTGCCGTCTTTCATGATGGCAACCCCCGCTAAGAAAGTTAAAGCAAAGGAAATTCGGGCATTCCAGCCCTCGTGGACAGACGACTACGGGTTTGTGTGTCAGAAGGACCGTGCTGTGTGTACTTTATGTTTAGAAAATGTAGTTTGCAGAACGTCAGGTGTGAAACGCCATTTTGAGACGAAGCATCAAAAAAGTTAAGGCAGAATCGATTAAACGTGCCGTGGCCAGGTATGGAAAGCAAGCCAGCACCCTCAAAGTGTTCACGACTGCTAAAAACCATGCAACTGAAGCAAGCTATCGCATTGCTCATTGCATTGCGAAATGTGGAAAGCCATTCACTGATGGCGAGTATATCAAGGAGGCTTTTCTCTGTAGCTCAGATGTTTTGTTTGAAGGCTTGCCAAACAAAGAGACAATCAAATCAAGGATAAAAGATATCCCCATGTCAGCTTGAAGTGTCGAGCGACGCATCAACGAAATGTCAGAAAATATCAGAGAACAGCAAACAGCTGGATTAAAAGATGCTCCGGTGTGCAGCTTAAAGTGACCAACCAACTACAGCCCCCAGATAACGGAGCTCAGTAAAGCAAAACTGTTTGTCTGCATTGCACCCCGCCCCAACTCAGATTTAGGGTTGATACAACCCAACCATCATAATAATATTGTTAATAATAATAATAACAATAATGATGTAATAATGTAAAAAAATTTAAAAAAATACCTGATTATGAGAAAGAATTATTACGATGCATGGAATATTGTTGATATGGCACAGGCACACTAGTTACAACTATATTTCAAACTGGCACTTCATGTCAAAAAGGTTTCTGACACCTGCGCTAGATAGTAGGTAGATAGTGGGAATCTCGTTCATCCATTCATGCACATCACTAATTAGATGACGAGGCATTTGGCTACCTTAATAAATTGTATTAACCGGATCCGTCGACTGAGTAAGTTATTATATGTATATTAGTATAGTAGGTAGTAGGGATGTCCCAATCACATTTTTTTGCTCCCGATCCCGATCATGTGATTTTGAGTATCTACCGATACCGATCTTTCCCGATCCGATCAACAAAAATATATATATATATATATTTATTTTCCCCGATCCCAATTTCTCCCATTACATTCACCCTGAATGTTGACGTTATCCAGGTGAAAAGTTAACTTCATTCAAGCGAGGCATTGCAACCGGAGTAATCTAAAAACTCCGCCTCCAACCTGCTGCTTCATGAGAGCAATGGCGCCATCGTCTGTAAAAATCAGGTGACTGCAAGTTCTGCAACTAGTGGATGTCCCTCATCCTTGACATAAATCATTTGACGTATAATTAAATCAAAGGAAATGCTTTTTTTTTGGCAAAATTCTTCTGCTCTGTGTGACAATAAATAAATGAATGATATGCAATTTAAAACCAAAACTAAGGCCTCAGTATGAGTTTAAGACGTGAACATGGTAATGTATGTTGAATAAAAAAATAAATAAAAATTTATTTCAATCCCAATCTTCAGAAAATCACGTGTTCGGCCCCCGATCCCGATCACGTGATCGGATCGGGACATCCCTAGTAGGTAGTAATATAGACAAGGAAGATGAATTCATTTTTTTCTTTCTGGGCATGTTGAAATAGTACTGTTCTGATTCCACATTTTGGGGCATGTGGACGCACTGCATAGCATGTCAGCGGTTCATTTTGAATCTCTCTAAATCTAAATGATTTAAATGGGGTTGATGAAATAATCCGCATGTGACTGCAGCTAGTGGGTTTACTAATGTAATAATAATAGATTTAATTTATATAGCACACTTTAAACTCAGTGAGATCTCAAGGTGCTTCACGGCAGAAGGAGAATAAAATAAAATAAAAGGTTTAAAACATGAAAACATAAAAATGCAACAAATAAAAACATAAGAATAAAAAAGGTTTAAAACATAAGAAACATTTCAAATGAATAAAATAAAATAAAAAACATAAAACACAGGAGCAGATAAAAAAAAAACAGGCCCTAGTCAGGAAGGCAGAGTAAAATAAATGGGTTTTAAGGCTGGCCTTGAAGGCAGCAAGGGAGTCTGAGGCCTTGATGGATCCTGGCAGCTGATTCCCCAGTGCGGAAAAAGCACGGTGCCACATGGTCGACAGCCTAGTGCGTGGGATGCCTATTGCTTATTAACAGCGGAGCAGTGCTGCCGTTGCTTCAGCGTTTTCCCTGATTGGCTGCGACACGCCCCGCGGAGCGGAGCGGCAGAGCTTGCGGCATTATGTAGCCCTAATCCGCCATGATTTTCATTCGAAGCTCAGCTCACCTGGCAGCGCAGCGGTCCTGCGGCCCGTTGTTGACAAGTTTGAATCCCATCAAATTTTTTTTTTTTACCGTGTATTCTTTCGCCGGTTAAGGTTAGGCATGGTTAAGGTTAGGGTTAAGGTTAGGCATTGTTTCGGAGTTGGTTAAGGTTAGAACGGTTAAGTTTAGGCGCTGTTAAGGAGCTGGTTAAGGTTAGAGTTTGTCTTAGAGAATGGCAATAGACAGCCTATTTCCGCACTGCCGCTCTCTCGCGCTGCCGCGGTCACATGGTCAAATTGTCACATTCTTGCACTCCTCCGCTGTTAGAAAGCAACACGCGCGTGGGATGGCGAGGAGGTTTCGGCTGCCAGACCTGAGTGACCTGGATGCAGGTTGAGGGGAGAGGAGGTCGGGCCGGAGTGATTTATGGCCTTTTTCCTCATCGGATAACTGCTCCTCGTGATCCGTTTACCTGAGCAGCTTGTGTCCGTTAGTCGTGGCCACTTCAGCCAGACTGGTCAGGATCCTCTGGTAGTGGCTGTCGCTCTGCTGAGAGACGTGCTCCAGACACTGCCTAAGCTGCACACACACACACACACACCCCCCCCACACACAAAGGTTAGGTCCCATCATTCATAGGTGTATAAGAGTAGCTTGCCTTAGGCCCTGTCCACACGAGAGTTTGGATTTAATATGACCGAAGTTTGAAAAAATAAAACTCCGTCCACACGGTGAACACAGGTGGACAACCGTGTATAACTGCGTACTCACGGCAGAGCTGGAACCCAGCAACCGATACATTTAGTACAATGCCAAAGCAGTAGGCGGCGATGTTGTTCAGACATGAAGGCCATTTCAACCAATCAGAAAAGACTGAACGCTCACTAAACTTCCTGTTGGGTCGCGATCTGCCATTAATTTACTGAAGAAGAAGAAGTAAACTTCCTGTTTAGAAGCACAGCTGGACCCTATTGATCATTTTGCCAACGGAACATATATTTTCAGCAAAGAAAGAAACTGCAATAAACAACCTGATACATTCACTGTGTTCTGCCTCTCATTTTGTTGATGAAACAAAACCATCAGCAACACAATTTACCACCAAGAGCGGATAGTTGGAGGACAGTGTCAGAGGCCAAACGGCGCTACAGGGATAAAATTGAACTCCAATTTGAACAAGCTGACTCTAGAGCTATGTGGCAGGGGCTCAAAACGATGACAGACTACAAAGGCGCCTCCCTCAAACTGAACAGTGACATCTCCTTAGCAAATGACCTCAATACCTTCTATGCGAGGTTTGATGCTGGTAATAACAACACCAGCTCACAAGCCTCGGCAATGGGGGGGGGGGGGTCGGCTGCTGATGGAGGCGCAGTGTTCAGGGTAACAGAGCATGAGGTGAGGCGGACCTTTAAAAAAGTGAATATCAGGAAGGCAGCAGGTCCGGACGGCATCCCCGGCCGCGTCCTAAAAGTCTGTGCCGACCAACTGGCCCCAGTATTCACTGACATATTTAACCTGTCCTTAGAACAGGCTGTCATCCCCACCTGCCTGAAGAAGTCCACTATTATCCCTGTACCCAAAAAATCCAAGCCTGCTTGCCTCAACGACTACCGCCCTGTAGCTCTCACCTCCATAGCCATGAAGTGCTTTGAGAAGCTAGTAAAGGGCTACATCTGCTCCTCCCTCCCCATCAACATGGACCCCCTGCAATTTGCATACCGCCCCAACAGGTCCACGGAGGACGCCATATCCCATGTGCTGCACACAGCAGCATCACACCTGGACAAGAGGCAGGGGAACTATGTGAGAATGCTATTCATCGACTACAGCTCGGCATTCAATACCATAGTCCCCTCCATACTCATAGCCAAGCTCAGGGACCTGGGCTTGGGCTATGACCTCTGCCAGTGGGTCTTGGACTTCCTGACTGGCAGACCCCAGGTGGTGAGAGCAGGCAACTGCACCTCCTCATCCATCACCCTCAACATAGGGGCCCCCCAGGGCTGTGTTCTGAGTCCCCTCCTCTACTCCCTGTACACACACGACTGTGTGGCTCAGCGGAGTAGCAATACAATCGTCAAATTTGCTGACGACACAGTGGTGGTGGGCCTGATCTCTGCCAACGACGAGAGGGCCTACCTGGAAGAGGTCAAGGTCCTGGCGGGATGGTGCCAGGAAAACAGCCTCTCCCTGAACGTCAGCAAAACAAAGGAGATGATTGTGGACTTCAGGAGGTCGGGGGTCAAGGACTACAGCCCCCTCAGCATCGACGGGGCACCGGTTGAGAGAGTCAACAGCTTCAAGTACCTCGGAGCCTACATATCCGAGGACTTGACATGGACCACACACATTGACAGTGTTGTGAAGAAGGCACGACAACGCCTCTACTTCCTCAGGCGCCTAAGGAAGTTCCAAGTCAGCCAGAAGATCCTTAAGAACTTCTACTCATGTACAATAGAGAGCATCTTGACCGGCAACATCACCTCCTGGTTTGGGAATAGCACTGCACAAGACCGAAGCAGACTACAAAGAGTGACACGTTCAGCCGAACGCACAATTGGAGGGGGGCTCCCCACCCTCCAGAACATTTACTACAAGCGTTGCAAGGGCAAGGCTAAGAGAATCATTAAAGACTCCAGTCACCCGAACAACTGCCTCTTTGAACTGCTGCGGTCAGGCAAGCGATACCGGAGTCTCAAGGCGAGCACAGAGAGACTCAGAAGAAGCTTCTATCCCCAGGCCATCAGGCTGCTAAACGAACAATGAATGAACACTACACAACAACAACCACCAAACGCACATAGCACACACATCCACACGCACACACCCACTTTAAACAAACACACTGTAGCACCCACTCCACACACTTTATAGCACACACCCACTTTAAACAAACACACTGTAGCACCCACTCCCCACACTTTATATTTATATTTATGGATGAAGGATTGCACTACAACTCGTACACCTTACTGTAAATTGTACCTAAAATTGTACCTCATCCCATTTCTGCTTTGCACTAGATAGTACTGTACATTAGTACACTGCATAGTATTGTGTATTGTATATTATATGGTAACTCAGAACATTGTACATATGTCTATACCGAACACTGTGACCTCATTTTCTTCTTCTAAATTCATGCTATATTATGTTATTATGTTATTTGATACTATCTTGTCTAGCACAGTCTCTGGAGCGTAACAGTAAGAAGCATTTTGTATGAAAGTATTCTGTACTTCTGTATGACAACTATTAAAGAACTTGAACTTGAACTTGAGTTTAGTCTCACAAAAAAGATCTCCGGTGTTGTTAGCTTCATGCTAATGTCAATGGCATTCTCTATGTATAGTATATAGCTTAAATGCTAACGTAATAATGTAACGTTAACGCTAGTATAATGAATGGATGCAAACGTTATTTAACACATTGCAGAATGGGTACAATACAATACGGCTCAATACAAACAATTGTTAAGGGGATGCAGTCTGGACTGGGTTCCTTATAACAATAACTTGACAACACATGAGTTTAGTTTAGCTGCAGCTACATGTTTACTCTGAGCGTCAACAGACATCAGTCGATCACAACACTCTTCAACACAGACGATACGTTTTGAACAAAAGTTTGTTACAATCATTTTCATATAACGCTACTTGGGACTGCTGTAAACACTGGTGTAGTTGGCTCTGCTATAATCTCTCTACCCCGCGGTCTGCCGTGAACATGGGGAATAATTGCGACAGCTCTGCTGTAAACACTGGGAATAACCTCGGTTGCTATGCCCACACGCAACTGCAAAACCGCACAACTCCACCCTGGCCACCGGTTTCAAAGACCGCGGTTGCAGTGTAGCAAATCCCCGGTTGTGTGTGGCCGAACAGTGCAACTGCGCACATACAATCACGGTTACATTAAACCCAGCGTTCGTGTGGACGGGGCCTAGAGAACTAGCACCTGCAGATCTCTAGAACTATTAAGGAACGTCTGACCACTAAGTGTGTCTGATTCTCAACCACCAAAACCGACTACAACGTATGATGTATATCATGCCAGTTAGGGTACAGACTCTCACTTGCACCTTATGTATACTGTTTATTTTTCTCATTTCTTATATTCAGATTCAATTTGATTGCCTATATTTATGTCTTTCTTCTATTACCCTGCCCATACCTGTACCTCCCCTCCCCCGTGCTTCTATGACACCCGAATCTCCCCAAGGGGATCAATAAAGGAATATGTTATCTTATCGTATCTTGTGAATTCCTTTACCCACTCAGTAAAACGGATTAAATTAATAGAATAGAATAGAAATCCTTTATTTATCCCGAGGGAAATTGGGCACTACAGATCGCTAACAGTAAACAATAAACATTTAGGTAGTCGATAATACTAAAATAAGAATATAATAATATACAAACTAAGGATAAAATGATCATACCATACTCTCCTTGATATCATCGTTCTGCGTCATCTGGATGAGGGACTGGAACAGCCTTCCGTGATGCTGGATGAGGATCTCACAAGTCTCCCCGTATCCCCCCTGCAGAGAGAGATATGCAGAGAGAGACACGCAGAGAGACACGCAGAGAGAGACACACAGAGAGACACACAGAGAGAGACACGCAGAGAGACACACAGAGAGAGACACAGAGAGACACACAGAGAGACACACAGAGAGACACACAGAGAGAGACACACAGAGAGACACACAGAGAGACACACAGAGAGAGACACAGAGAGAGAGACACACAGAGACACACAGAGAGAGACACACAGAGAGAGACACACAGAGAGAGAGACACACAGAGAGAGACACACAGAGAGAGACACAGAGAGAGACACACAGAGAGACACACAGAGAGAGACACAGAGAGACACGCAGAGAGACACACAGAGAGAGACACACAGAGAGAGACACAGAGAGACACAGAGAGAGACACAGAGAGAGACACACAGAGAGAGACACAGAGAGACACACAGAGAGACACGCAGAGAGACACACAGAGAGAGACACAGAGAGAGACACACAGAGAGACACGCAGAGAGAGACACACAGAGAGAGACACACAGAGAGAGACACAGAGAGAGACACACAGAGAGAGACACACAGAGAGAGACACAGAGAGAGAGACACACAGAGAGAGACACAGAGAGACACAGAGAGAGAGACACAGAGAGAGACACAGAGAGACAAAGAGAGAGACACACAGAGAGAGACACAGAGAGACACAGAGAGAGAGACACAGAGAGACACAGAGAGACAAAGAGAGAGACACACAGAGAGAGACACAGAGAGACACAGAGAGAGACACAGAGAGAGACACAGAGAGACACAGAGAGAGAGACACACAGAGATAGACACACAGAGAGAGACACAGAGACACAGAGAGACACAGAGAGAGAGAGAGAGAGAGAGAGAGAGAGAGAGAGAGAGAGAGAGAGAGAGAGAGAGAGAGAGACACACAGAGAAAGACACACAGAGGGGAATATTGTATCAACAAGATTTATGATCATCGTTTCTTAACCCGCTCTGGCAGTAAATCTCAGGTCACCTGCACGCAGAGATCCAGAGGAGTGACTCCATTCTTGTCGGGAAGGTACTTGGCACTTGGCACTCGAGAGAGCAGGATCTGCGCCGTGTCCCTTTGGCCGTGACTGAGGGAAAACACACAGGCGGAGTTTCAACTCCGACAACTTTGACATTTTACTGTACATTTTCTACTGTATATTACGGTATATTTTTGGACTGTATATTTTAGAATGTATATACATATTTTAGAATGTATATCTCTGACTGTGTACTCTTATTCTTGTTCTTATTTTTGACTACCTGAATGTTCATTGTGAGCGATCTGTGGTAAATCAATCAAATACTTCCATTCTATTCTATTCTATTCTATTCTATTCTATTCTATTCTATTCTATTCTATTCTATTCTAACACTCTGGTGGTTAACCAGCTGGAGATGATGGAGCTCCACGCCGCTTGTCCACTCTGGCTCTAGAAGTGTCTCCCCACCAGTGTTGCGATGCTCATATCAACACTGGTTGCACGCACGCTAATGACGCCACGTGCACGCGCGCTCCCGGTCGTTCCCTCGCAAGGACAGACTAAAAACAGTGCCTAATTGCCTCTACGAATGGAATGTAACACCTGACGACCGGCACTATTGATATTTGATATGCAAAGTAGCCAGGTGGGTACTGCGAGTTGGCGCATCAGTCGAGTGCAGCGCATTCCTGTGTGCACGCGCGTGCACATCCGTGCGTGTGCGTGCACGCGCTTCTGCTCACAAAACTTTGGTTGCACAGAGTGCAACCTCGTCCCATGAGCAACGCATCACTGCTCCCCACTACAAGCTGAGACCGCCCACAATCATTTTACTACACACAACAACAGAAACCCACGGTTCTCAAGACATCGTGAAGCAGCTGTACAGATTTACTTTAAGCAATATCACACGAGAGGGAGTGCTGATATACTGAAGATAATTCAGATTCAGATTCAGATTCAGCTTCGTCATATTCACATACAAAAAAAAAGAGCTAAATTCTTGGGTCTTGCCCCCATGACCTACAGCATGGCAATAAAATACACAATAGAACAATACAATACACAAGAACACAATAAAAACCAGCCTAATAGTGATGTCAGAAAAAGTGACAGTGCTGAGTGTGAATGATATAAAAGTGCAACAGTATAATAAAATCAACGTAAAATACTTTAAAAAATACTTAAAATACTAAATACAATCGTTAAAATCTGAATTATTCATGAGTCTGATAGCAAGTCCTTGAGCCTGCTGGACCTGGCTCTGAGGCTGCGGTAACCGTGTTGATTAAGCATTACATCACACGCAGGAGTGTGTTATACTCATTAGATCACACCTAGGGGTGGTTGTTAGGCCCGACGCGCAGCGGAGGGTCGTTAGACCCCCCTATTCTAATAGTGATCTAGTCCGCGATTTTTCTTTTGTTTCACAATTACATAATCCAACATATCCAATCCAATCCAATCCACTTTATTTATATAGCACATTTAAAACAACAAAGTTGACCAAAGTGCTGTACAAGTCCACAAACATAGGATAAAACATAAGACATAAAAATTTAATAAAAACACATAATAAAACAGTACAATGTGTCACATAAAAAGGCCAATCTCAAAAAACGGTTTAAAAAACAAAAGCCAGAGCAAATAAGTGTGTTTTGAGGCGTGATTTAAACACCTGCAGAGTGGGGGCCTGCCTAACATGCAGTGGCAGCTCATTCCAGAGCTTTGGGGCTGCCACTGCAAAAGCACGGTCCACCCTAAGCTTCAGCCTGGAGTTTGGAACGGCCAAGAGGAGCTGGTCAGAGGACCTGAGGGACCTTAGAGGAACATAGGGTTCCAGCAGGTCTGAGAGGTAACCCGGTGCCAAGCCGTTCAAACATTTAAAAACAAACAGTAAAACCTTAAAATCAATCCTAATATGTGTAACGAACTAACATATTCCAGTTGACTGTATCTTTTTTGGAGGATTCGTTCAAAAGATATTCATACTTCCATTTGTCTATCTATGGCGGACTCATTCAGACTCGTTCAAAAAAAAATTAAAAAAAATCGGTTGTGGGAGGGATCTGGGGTCACGTGGAGTGTGTTATACGAAATAACAACGGCTAACTTGACTGTTTCAGCCAATCAGAATCAAGATATTTGCATGCCATTGTATAATGTTCAGTATAACAGTACGACCTCGAGTGTGATGGTGCTTTTATACAACAGTTCTATAGTCGCCATTCATTAGTTAACAGCAGTGTTGGGCAGCAACACGTTACTCAGGGAAGCCTCTACCAGAGCCGGTGATGGATGTAAACAGGACAACAGAAACTGGGTCTAAGATCAGGGCAAACAACCACCCTGTGAGTGAGAAGGTCTGAAGCAGCTTGTCGCTCTGTATATATCGTTGAGGAGATTATCAGTAAGTAATCAGTCATAGTAGTAACTAATTAATAGGGGTCAGTTTATTGCGTTAATTAGATTAATTAATTACAGAGTAAATAATCGCGTTATGAAAATTAACTCAAAATTTATTAAAAAAGTTATAATTTTTTTTTTTTATCTCATTCATTCCATAAGGACGTAGAATAAACATTTACAAACTTTTTTTTTAAATGGTCCATTTGCATGTTCTTGGTATCTGATTCTAGGGACATCTATGGATCTCAGGGAATGTATTCGCAGTGTCAGAAATACTGTGTCTGGTGTGGCTAAGTGGCACAGTGGGCAAGGCGCTCGCCACTAACGCAGGAGATGCTGGGTTCGACTCGAGCCCAGCTCTCGGCGGTGCTTCCGGCTTGGCTGGTTGTTCATACTAACACAATTGGCAGTATTAGGGGGTGGGAAAGCCGGTGGGTGGGGATCGGACGTTGTGGACAGCGACTCCTACAGGTCGGTTGGTGCGCCTGTACAGCAGAATCAGGAAGTATCGGGGGCAGCGTGAGCCTGCGGGCCATATTTATTTTTTTGGAAAATCAATCAAGTGGGGTGTCTAAAATATGTGTTTTTTTGTGGGGAATTCAAATATGGGATAATTTTTCGGATCGGATAACTCTAACCTACATCGTTTTGGATTTCAAAATGGCCGATTTTACCATTTTTCACGCCTTGGCCATATGTAACAGAGGTACCGCAGTCTATCCACAGTCACGTGGTACAAGTAGTTCGGTGGCTGTGGATGTTAAGCGGTACTGCAAGTAAACTCACTCCCCAGAGGCATCCAAACTGAGCGCTTAGGAGGGATATCCTTTCTTGGCGCAGCGGTTTGTGATGTCGGCCCCGGTGCAGAGAGACCGGGGTTCAACTTCCACTCAGGGCAATCCCTTAACAGGGGTTGAATCGGAATTTGAAACACAACGCAGAGCAATACGAGACCGGTTACAGTGGTGCCGTGACCCGGATGCCCTGGGTGGAGTGAGTTTAGGGGGGTGAGTGTAACAGAGCAATGTGTAACAGCAGTCTATCCAACGCAGAGCAATACGAGACCGGTTACACATACATGGATGCCAACATGAATCTGAACGAAATCCTAACATGCAAGGTGTCTAAATGATGTGTTTCTTAATGGGGAATTCAAATATGAGTTAATTTTTCGGATCAGATAACTCTAACCTACATCATTTTGGATTTCAAAATGGATTTTAAACATACCACATAAACGCAAAAGCGTGCTTACATTGATGAAAAGCAAACAGGTTGATGTGGCTCTTTTAAGTGAAACGCACCTTTTATTGAATGACAATGTAAAGTTGGCGGATAAAATATATCAAAACATAAGCTACTCATCTTTTGGAACTAGATCTCGTGGTGTAGCTATAGTCGTGAAACGAAATCTGAATATAAAATTATTGGACGTATGGTCTGATACAGCCGGCCGAATAACCATTGCTAAAATAGACTACAGTAACAGGAAAATTGCTTTGGTAGCAGCTTATGCCCCTAATCTGTACGACGCTAACTTCTACGATACACTCACTAGAGCAATGCTTGATCTCCCTGAGCATTCATTTATAACTGGAGCGGATTTTAATGCCATATGGGAGCCCTCGATGGATAAATCTAACCCCACCACTTCCAATGAACAGAAACAGACCTCTAATGCATTACAGGCATGGGCCAAGGATACAAGCGTAAATGATCTGTGGCGATTACTCAACCCTACGGCCCGTGAGTACTCTTTTTTCTCAGGTAGACACAAGACATTTTCCAGAATAGATTATGTTTTTGCATCACCTAGACTATTTGATAGCTTTGACGTGGAAATGGGACCTAGTGCACTATCAGATCATAGCTATTTACTCCTAAAGGGCTCATTTAGTAGATTGACATCCCGTGCCCCAAGATGGCGTTTTAACTCAACACTGCTGAAAAACACTGAATTCATTTCACAATTCAAAGATGAACTAAATAAATTCCTGCAGGTTAATGCGGCGTCGGTACTAGACCCCAGAATGTTATGGATGTCGGTAAAGGGTTTTATCAAGGGAAACACTACGGTCTTTGCCTCCAACCTCCGCAAGAAACGACATTCCAAATTGGTAGAGCTGGAAGCGCATCATTCGTCATTGTTCTCCGCTTTACACCGCAACTACTCGTTTCAATTGGAGTCTCGAATTAAAGTGTTAAAAAAAAGGATTAACTCCATCTTAAAACAACATTCTGAATTTCAAGTACGCAGTACAAGACAGCATTATTATTTTCATGGCTCTAAACCGAGTCACCTACTGGCTATGAGGATACGATCCAATGCACAATTTTCTGATATCCCTGCTATTAATGACCAACAAGGACTTGTTACAGACCCCAAAAAAATCAACGAGACTTTTAGAGCGTTTTACTCCAACCTATACAAATCAGAAGTGGATTTTGATCATAATAAAATTGATACATTTCTGGATCAAATTAACCTACCTAAACTTTCAGAGGAAGACGCTAAACAATTAGAAACACCCATCACACTAGAAGAACTTAGAGAGGCTATATCTGAATTGCAAAGTGGTAAGGCTCCTGGATGGGATGGTATCCCACCAGAACTGTACCTCACATGTTGGGATGTAATTGGACCCCTATTACTTGATATGATTTTATACTCAATTAAAGAGGGGAACTTCCCCAGGGACGTCAATATGGCACTCATATCTGTCCTCCTTAAAAAGGACAAAGACCCCAACGAATGCGGTAGATATAGACCCTTAAGCCTCCTCGGAACCAATCTCAAGCTGTATGCTAAGGTACTAGCCATCAGACTTCAAAAGCATATGACATCTTTGGTTCATCCTGATCAGACAGGCTTCATAAGAGGCCGTCTGATCACGGATAATATTAGACGGATACTGCATGTGATAGACGACAGTAAGGATACCGTACCTCCTATAGCTGTATTATCCTTGGATGCGATGAAGGCCTTTGATAGATTAGAATGGTCTTATTTATGGGCAGTACTTGGAAGGATGGGGTTAGGAGATGGATTCATTAATATGATCAAAGTACTATACACAGATCCATTGGCCATGATTATAACAGGTAAATTCACCTCCCCACACTTCCCTGTATCGCGTTCGTCCAGACAGGGTTGTCCTCTTAGTCCCGGACTATTTGCTCTATCCCTAGAGCCTTTAGCACAGTATATAAGACAATCCCAATCCATAGAGCCGATCTCAATTAGGGGCACAAAGCATCATATTAGTTTATATGCGGACGATGTAATATTGTTCATACAGAACCCTACCACCTCAATGCCTCATCAGCTCAAACTAATAGATGATTTTGGTAATCTATCTGGAGATCCCCCCCCTCCTCCCTAGTTCTAGCTAGCTAGCTAGTTCAAGCTAGCGATGCACCACATCAATTATTCTAACAAAAATAATATACAACAAGGTAATTTACATCTAATAATAACTAATATATTAGTTCCTCAGGTTCTTAATAAGAAATGTGCTTACAACACCACAGGAAGAGCAGAAAAGACAGATGGATAAAGATCTAGGACCGAGCAATATCACAGCAAAATCCCAACTGCCATTCCAACTGCAGCGACCCTGGGATTTGGGTCGGTTGGTCAGCCGAGCTGTCACTCTGCCAACCTGGGGCTGACGGCGACGCTATTGGTCACGTGAGCCGGGGGTTGGCAGAGGGGAGGGGGCAGGAGCTGACCTGGAAAGGGTATAAGCGGGTGTGGCACCTAGGGTAAAAGGGTATGGTAAAATCTGCCATTTTGAAATCCAAAATTATGTAGATTAGAGTTATCTTATCCTAAAAATGAACTTGTATTTTTATTCCACATTAACAAACACATAATTTAGACACCTTGCATGTTAGGATTTATTTCAGGTTCATTCTGGCACCTGTGTATGACCAAGGGGTTCAAATGGTAAAATCGGCCATTTTGAAATCCAAAATGATGTAGGTTAGATTTATCCTATCCCAAAAATTAACTCATATTTGAATTCCCCATTAACCCATTCTCTGCCAATCACGTGTTAAGGCGAGTTTCTCCGCCATGCGTTGTCTGCCAATCACGCCGTAAGGCGTGTTTGAGATCAATATTTCATATTTTTGTCATGGTATTCATATTTCACCCACGGAGTCTTGGCTGATGCTGTCTGAGCCATCACAACTCTGCAACGCTTCAATACCGCCACCTGGTGGCCGATCGGCGAGTTGCCAAACCGGAAGTGCCCGTTGGGAGCTCGGTCCGTCCCCTATTTTCGTCCGGCCACTCGTTTATTGTCCCGGGGCTCAATACAGACACCGTCGATATGGATCTTTGCCATAACTCAATAATCAACATGATTTGGACGTGTATTAGTAATATACAAACCGGAAATGGATCGCATCGATCAACATCCCATAATTGGGATCTGTTTGCTCCACTCTCATCGCCCAACGCTACGAGGAGACTGGGGTGAGTTTCAGCGTTTTTCTTTATCATTTTCGATACAAACTGCTCTGATCAATATATCAACCATACTACATAAATCATTTAACGTCGGTCATTGAATTATAAACGACCCCCCCCCCTCCCTCCGTTCACCCACAGATGATCAGTCATGACGTTTAGGACCATGTACAGTTGAAATTTTTAATATAGCATGGATCGGTATCAAACTGCATTTGATAATCTAATATATGCATTTATGCCTATATCTCACGTTCTATGAAATACTGCAGAAAACGATAAAAACATATTTATACTCTAGACAGTATTTTAGTATGAATGTGTGAATGAAAAAGTAAAACGTTCCTACATCCTGAACGATAGATAATTGATGTTGAATGGGCCATAGTAATGTAAATTTAGCAATACAATTTAAAAAGTTATAGCCCTGCAAAGAAGGTGAACATCTCCATAGACAAATAGCGCTGGCAGAGGATGGTTTAGGATGATCAAAGTGGCGGCAGAGAATAGGTTAAGAAACACATAATTTAGACACCTTGCATGTTAGGATTTCCTTCAGATTCATGTTGGCATCCATGTATGGCCAAGCGGTGAAAAATGGTAAAATCGGACATTTTGAAATCGAAAATGATGTAGGTTAGAGTTATCCGATCCGAAAAATAATCCCATATTTGAATTACCCACAAAAAAACACATATTTTAGACACCCCACTCGATTGATTTTCCAAAAAAAATAAAGTATGGCCCGCCCAAGTCCCACGCGTTCCTCCTCGCCACTGAGAGATCGCGCTGTACAGGTGAAAAGATGCAACGGCTGCCTCCTCGTGTACTGGAGGGGACACGTGATGCAAGGCTTCGTCCACATTGCAGCCGACCAGTGGGAGGCATGGTCTAACAACGTTCGAGACAGGGGAGGGAAGAATTGGATCATACGAAATTGGGATGGGAGAAAAATTGAAAATGGGGAGAAAAAAGTAGATAAAAAAAAAAAAAAAAACTATAATAATATAATAATGCAGGACCTGTTGCAGAGGTCTTTATTCGGCATGCAACGACACTCAATGTTTTTTAGCGGTACACACAGCGGTTAGTTTTTAGCACACACACCGGAACACACACGCATGCATTGTCTCTTTAGAATCGCCGATGCGATTCGTCTCTGCGATTAACCCATCCCGTCGTCCTTCCCCCCCAAGGGCAGCCGGGAGCAGACAGGCGTCAACGTGAGCCGCGCCAGGGGACCAATCCAAGTGCTCCTGTCTGTCTTCGTCAAGGACGCCACAGCGTTAGCGATCTGTTGTTGTGCATGTTTTTCCATTGGGTTTATCTTATCGGGGGGGAAACCCTTGCGAGCACGGGGAGAACATGCAAACTCCACACAGAAAGGCCTGGGAGATACCCCACCTGGGTACCTGGCATCATGGAAACCTGGTCCCCAAGCGGGAATCGAACCCTGGACCTTCTTGCTGTGAGGCGACAGTGTTAACCACTACACCACCGTGCCACTACTGTATCTGTTACTAGGCTTGAGTAAATTGTAATGAACCAAATGAGAATATCAATTCAATTAAATTCAAAACACCATGCTAAAATTTACCAGACCTGAAAAATCTAAGCAAATGAATAAAGGGAAGATGATTAAACAGAAGGTTTTGTAGATACAGTACGGAATTCTGCCATCCGGACACATGCAATTTGAAATATGATTATAGAATATAAAATATCAGGCCTAAAATGGTTATGCGATTAAAATGCGATTAATTAGATTAATTCATTACAAATCCTGTAATTAATTAGATAATTTTTTTTAATCGCCTGACAGCACTACTAATTACACTTCCAGAGTAAATTTCCCAGCGCTGGTTAACCGTAATAAGCGATGACAGATTATGATTTGTTTGTTTACTTACCGGTAATAATGTATTTAGCATGTAGCCTAATTAGTGGTTATTAATAGAACCCCAGAGGAGTGAAAAGTCCCAGTGGTATTATAATGAATAACAGCGCTCATGGGACGCCTCTTGTCCAATCAAATGACTTGTTTGGAACTAAAGCTATGTTCACACTGCAGGCCTTAGTGCTCAATTCTCATTTATTGCTCCGATCAGATTTGTTTGTTTGGCTGTTCAAATTATAATTTTTTGTATGTGGCCAATATCAGACTCCAGTGTGAACCGGTCACTGCTACCAAACTGACCCGCATGAGCACATGAACATTAAAGAAGATAGACGTAAAGAAAATTGTGACAAAGGCGCGGCTGGGTGGCGCAGCGGACATTGCACTTGTCACCAACGCAAGAGACACTGGGTTCGAATCCGGCTGTCGGCGTTGCCTCCGGCTTGGGCCGGCCGTCATACTAACTCAATTGGCAGAGTTAGTGGGTGGAAGTCGATGGGTGGTAATCTGGACGTTGTGGACAGAGACTCCTACAGGTCGGTTGGGGGACGCCTGCACAGCAGAGACAGGAAGTGGCGGGGGTAGTGTGAGCATAGATATCTATAGAACACTAGATAGCTTAAGGCGGAGTCACTGAACCGCCGCCATCTTGCCCCAGTCAGCCTTGAGTGAGAGTGAGTGAGCTGCACAGACAAAAATACTCATAACTCGCTGAAATATTGACGGATTTACAAACGGGTTGGTTTGCTATAAACATCAAAGATGTAGTTATGATACTGCATACTAATAATTTTTTCTTTTTTTTTTAAGATGTTTTTTTTACAAACCGCTTGAATCATAGCCACGTTAATAATGCTTGTAATAAACCAAACCGTTTGTAAATCCGTCAATATTTCAGCGAGTTATGAGTATTTTTGTCTGTGCAGCTCACTCACTCTCACTCAAGGCTGACTGGGGTAAGATGGCGGCGGTTCAGTGACGTCGCTCTCCATTGGCCGGCAGCGCGGGTAAGCTATCTAGTGTTCTATATATATCTATGAGTGTGAGCCTCCCACACGTTACACCTCGCCAATGAGAGTCCACGCTGGCAGGTGAAAAGATGTGACAGGCTGCCTCCTCATGTATCGGAGGGGACACGTAATGCAAGGCTTCTATCCTCCCTACAACCGGCCAGTGGGGGGCATATGCGAGCAACGTTCAAGACAGGGGAGGGGAGAATTGGCACAGCGAAATTGGGATGGGAGAAAAATAGAAAAAGAGGAGAAAAAGTGGATACAAAAAAAAGAATTGTGACAAATGTCAATATTCTAGAGTGACGTAAAAGTCGCATGAAAGTCACATGACTGTTCGACTGAGGTCAGATTGCAAAAGAAATCAGACCTGTAGCAGATTTAGGAACCACATATGAAAGTGGCCCAAAATCAGAATTGAAAAGATCAGATTCCATGTGATTTGTCATGGAAAAAAACTGATCCGTCACATAATGAGAAAAATAAATCTGATTTGGGCCACTTCCGTCTGCAGTGTGAACGTAGCCTAAATTTAAATAGTAGTTTCCTCGTTTCAGCGAGTACAAAAGAACATATACTTCACGGCCTCAGAGGACCACGGGTTTCCGCGCTGCCTTCGTAAAATTATTCTGGCTAATCTTGTTTTTTTTCTTGTTTTTTTTCACACCAGAGTCTACGGGAAAAAAACAGTTCCGGAACCAGAGAGGAGGGGGGGGGGGGGAGGGGGGGGGGGGGGAGGGGCGGCGCGGAGCTACGCAGGGTGATAACAGGGAAACGAGGTCAGCGGTGACTCAGTGGGCGCTAAACATCAAAGGTCACATGAGGGAGCGGAGGGGGAAGTACACCGCGATGACTCAGCGACATTCCTGTTCCGCTATGACCGCGTGTGGTGTTGTTGTTGTGGGCCGTGATGTCATTTTCACTTTTCACTCTGTGGAGTCCTGCCGCTTCCTCGGCATGACACTCTACCGGGACCTAAAATGGGAGCTGAACACCATCGCTCTCAATAAAAAGGCCCGGAAGAGGATGTTCTTCCCACGTCAGCTGAGGAAGTTCAGGCTGCCGAGGACCATGATGGTCCAGTTTTACACCGCCATCATCCAGTCCATCCTCACCCTCTCCATCATCACCTGGTTCCCTGCAGCCACGGTCAGAGACAAGGCCAAGCTGCAGCGGGTGATTCGCTCGGCGGAGAGGGTGATCGGCTGCCCCCTTCCCTCCCTCGAGTCCCTACATTCCACCAGGGCCTTGAGGAGGGCGAGGAAGATCATGGCAGACCCCGCCCACCCGGGTCACAACCTCTTCAACATGCTCCCCCACGGCAGGCGGCTACGGCTGCCCAAGACACTAAAGTCCCGCCACAGACTGAGTTTCTTCCCCTCAGCAGCTCGCCTGGTAAACGAGTCAGGTGTCCCCCTGCTCCCCCCCCCTCCATGGCGAGCTGCTAGGGCTGGACTTCTGGACTTGAACTTTGTGTTGCACTGTATCCATGTCCCCAACCACCGCACTTTCACAGTCTTATTGTTGTCTCACTGTTCTGTCCTGTCTTGCACTTTACTTAAAATTATTTATTTACTGTTGTATTGTTCTTAATTGTAAAAAAAAGTATGCACTGTAATGCCAAAACACGTTCCATTTTGTACCTGTATGAAATGGCGAATAAAGTAATCTGAATCTGAATCTGAGTCATACCTGCAGGCGAAGTAGAGGGGTGTGGCGCCGGAGCAGTTGGGCCGGTTGATGTCGGCTCCGCTGTCCAGGAGGCAGAGCACAGTCTGGTGAGAGATCACGTGACCGCGTGAGACGCGGGGAGGAACGAAACAAACACACACCAACGATGTCACAGGAAGAGGAGAGGAACGAGACAAACACACTGATGATGTCACAGGAAGAGGAGAGGAACGAGACAAACACACTGATGATGTCACAGGAAGAGGAGAGGAACGAGACAAACACACTGATGATGATGTCACAGGGAGAGGAGAGGAACGAGACAAACACACTGATGATGTCACAGGGAGAGGAGAGGAACGAGACAAACACACTGATGATGTCACAGGAAGAGGAGAGGAACGAGACAAACACACTGATGATGTCACAGGAAGAGGAGAGGAACGAGACAAACACACCGATGATGATGTCACAGGAGGAGGAGAGGAACGAGACAAACACACCGATGATGATGTCACAGGGAGAGGAGAGGAACGAGACAAACACACTGATGATGTCACAGGAAGAGGAGAGGAACGAGACAAACACACCGATGATGATGTCACAGGAAGAGGAGAGGAACGAGACAAACACACCGATGATGATGTCACAGGGAGAGAGGAGAGGAACGAAACAAACACACCGATGATGTCACAGGGAGAGGAGAGGAACGAGACAAACACACCGATGATGATGTCACAGGGAGAGGAGAGGAACGAGACAAACACACTGATGATGTCACAGGAAGAGGAGAGGAACGAGACAAACACACCGATGATGATGTCACAGGAAGAGGAGAGGAACGAGACAAACACACCGATGATGATGTCACAGGGAGAGGAGAGGAACGAGACAAACACACTGATGATGTCACAGGGAGAGGAGAGGAACGAGACAAACACACCGATGATGATGTCACAGGGAGAGGAGAGGAACGAGACAAACACACCGATGATGATGTCACAGGAAGAGGAGAGGAACGAGACAAACACACTGATGATGTCACAGGAAGAGGAGAGGAACGAGACAAACACACCGATGATGTCACAGGAAGAGGAGAGGAACGAGACAAACACACTGATGATGTCACAGGGGGAGAGGAGCGAGACAAACACACTGATGATGTCACAGGAAGAGGAGAGGAACGAGACAAACACACCGATGATGTCACAGGGAGAGGAGAGGAACGAGACAAACACACCGATGATGTCACAGGGGGAGAGGAGCGAGACAAACACACTGATGATGTCACAGGAAGAGGAGAGGAACGAGACAAACACACTGATGATGTCACAGGGAGAGGAGAGGAACGAGACAAACACACTGATGATGTCACAGGAAGAGGAGAGGAACGAGACAAACACACCGATGATGATGTCACAGGAGGAGGAGAGGAACGAGACAAACACACCGATGATGATGTCACAGGAAGAGGAGGAGTGAGACAAACACACCGATGATGTCACAGGGAGAGGAGAGGAACGAGACAAACACACCGATGATGTCACAGGAAGAGGAGAGGAACGAGACAAACACACCGATGATGATGTCACAGGGAGAGGAGAGGAACGAGACAAACACACTGATGATGTCACAGGGAGAGGAGAGGAACGAGACAAACACACTGATGATGTCACAGGGAGAGGAGAGGAACGAGACAAACACACTGATGATGTCACAGGGAGAGGAGAGGAACGAAAACAAACACACTGATGATGTCACAGGAAGAGGAGAGGAACGAAACAAACACACCGATGATGTCACAGGGAGAGGAGAGGAACGAAACAAACACACCGATGATGATGTCACAGGAAGAGGAGAGGAACGAGACAAACACACTGATGATGTCACAGGAAGAGGAGAGGAACGAGACAAACACACCGATGATGATGTCACAGGGAGAGGAGAGGAACGAGACAAACACACTGATGATGTCACAGGAAGAGGAGAGGAACGAGACAAACACACTGATGATGTAACAGGAAGAGGAGAGGAACGAAACAAACACACTGATGATGTCACAGGAAGAGGAGAGGAACGAGACAAACACACTGATGATGTCACAGGGAGAGGAGAGGAACGAGACAAACACACTGATGATGATGTCACAGGAAGAGGAGAGGAACGAGACAAACACACTGATGATGATGTCACAGGGAGAGGAGAGGAACGAGACAAACACACTGATGATGATGTCACAGGGAGAGGAGAGGAACGAGACAAACACACCGATGATGATGTCACAGGGAGAGGAGAGGAACGAGACAAACACACCGATGATGTCACAGGGAGAGGAGAGGAACGAGACAAACACACCGATGATGATGTCACAGGAAGGGGAGAGGAACGAGACAAACACACTGATGATGTCACAGGAAGAGGAGAGGAACGAGACAAACACACTGATGATGTCACAGGGAGAGGAGAGGAACGAGACAAACACACCGATGATGTCACAGGAAGAGGAGAGGAACGAGACAAACACACTGATGATGATGTCACAGGAGGAGGAGAGGAACGAGACAAACACACTGATGATGATGTCACAGGAAGAGGAGAGGAACGAGACAAACACACCGATGATGATGTCACAGGGAGAGGAGAGGAACGAGACAAACACACCGATGATGTCACAGGAAGAGGAGAGGAACGAGACAAACACACTGATGATGATGTCACAGGAGGAGGAGAGGAACGAGACAAACACACCGATGATGATGTCACAGGGAGAGGAGAGGAACGAGACAAACACACCGATGATGTCACAGGGAGAGGAGAGGAACGAGACAAACACACTGATGATGATGTCACAGGAGGAGGAGAGGAACGAGACAAACACACTGATGATGTCACAGGAAGAGGAGAGGAACGAGACAAACACACTGATGATGTCACAGGGAGAGGAGAGGAACGAGACAAACACACTGATGATGATGTCACAGGGAGAGGAGAGGAACGAGACAAACACACCGATGATGTCACAGGAGGAGGAGAGGAACGAGACAAACACACCGATGATGTCACAGGAAGAGGAGAGGAACGAGACAAACACACTGATGATGTCACAGGAAGAGGAGAGGAACGAAACAAACACACTGATGATGTCACAGGGAGAGGAGAGGAACGAGACAAACACACCGATGATGTCACAGGAAGAGGAGAGGAACGAAACAAACACACTGATGATGTTACAGGGAGAGGAGAGGAACGAGACAAACACACCGATGATGTCACAGGAGGAGGAGAGGAACGAGACAAACACACTGATGATGTCACAGGGAGAGGAGAGGAACGAGACAAACACACTGATGATGTCACAGGGAGAGGAGAGGAACGAGACAAACACACTGATGATGTCACAGGAAGAGGAGAGGAACGAGACAAACACACCGATGATGATGTCACAGGAGGAGGAGAGGAACGAAACAAACACACTGATGATGTCACAGGGAGAGGAGAGGAACGAAACAAACACACTGATGATGTCACAGGGAGAGGAGAGGAACGGCCTAAAAATTGCGGAAATCGACATTAATTTCAAACGAGCTAACCCCCACCCCCCCGCCTCCTCGAGATACTGTTAAATATTCCATCCCACTGTATTGTTATTTTTATTCTAATTAGTGTTCCATGGTCGTACAGCCCTGGTCTATTTTATTTTATAATTCTATTCTATTCTATTGTGCTTCTATTTTAATTTTGTTTATATTCCATTTTATTTCATTCTACCTTTTTATTTTATTCTACCGTAATTGTCTGTACATTAATGTTGCACCAAAAATTACCAAATCAAATTCCTTGTATGTATATAACTACTTCGCAATAAAGACCTTTCCAATTCTTATTCTGAATCTGATACTCTGCCATTAAACTAATTAGAACTCAAGTTCGACACTGTTTGACGAACAATGTTACCTACCCTTAACCCTTAGCAGAGTTGTACCCTTCCTGCTGACCTGCTTTGGATAAAAGCGTCAGCTAAATGACTACATGTAAATGTGAATTAGAATCTGAGGGCTCGCTCTTGTCCCTGTATTCTGACTATTTTCAAACCACTGAGGTTACCCTCATTTACAGCGTCAACGAGCTTACAAAACAAGACATTATAATTTCATACATATAGGCGCAATAAATAAGAATAAACAATAAAGATCAGCTAAGACTGTCGACATGAAGTGGTCGGAGGTCATACTTTTAAATGCAGCAAGAGAAGGAAGAACCTTCAGCTTCAGAGTCAGTCGGAGGGCATTCCAGGTGTTTGAAGCATCAATTATACCTGTAACATCTCTGCATTGTGAACCATCCAGATATGTTGTTGTCGGTTTTGGGAAACAAAGGCACGACTATTAAAGTCCATATGTTTCAAATCCCTGTAATGCTGGATAGCTAACAGCGGATAACAAAACCAGATTGTGTGTACGATGGCGTCACGGACATTTCCTCTCGCTTCAGTTTTAAAAGACAAATACAGAACTACCCCGGGGTAATTATTTGTACTTGTACACGTGTTGAAAGGTAAGCATGGAGGTAAAAGAGGCCGAAAGCCCACTGTCCACAGCTTACCTCACAGTTTACCTCAGTTTAACACACAGTTTATCTCGCAGCCTGCCTCACAGTTTACACCTCACAGCTTACCTCACAGTAACAGAAGAATATGTTAATATTATATATTATAATATATTATAACTTTTTGTTATCAAAATAAAAATAAAATAAAATAAAATAAAAAATCGAACCCTAACCAACCTTACTGTCATGCACTTGTCCTAATGAACTAACCTACACTGTAGCACTCAACACTTTGATGAACATTGTTACTCAGCTGATAGAGTTGTGCCCTTCCTGATGACTTGTCGTACAGAACTTGTAAGTCGCTTTGGATAAAAGCGTCAGCGCTAAATGACTAAAATGTAAACACAGAGGAGTGAAGTCGAAGGGAAAAGCGGGCTTAAGATATATATATATATACACGTCTCCGACACCACACACCCCCCCCCCCCCCCCCCCCCATCCATCCGGGACCAAACAGCCCTCCGATTCTTTCTACACGTCGCTCCCCTCCTTCAGGGACTAACCCGTGTCGTCTATGATGGAATCCCATGTAAATAAAATGAGAGTTGTCAGTATTTCTCTTCCCCGTCAACTCACAGTCTTGTGGCCGTTCTGACAGGCGACGTGGAGGGCGGTCTGCCCCATGGCGTCCTCCACGTCCACGTTGGTCACGTGCTGGACCAGGTCGTGGAGCAGCTCGGTCCTGCCGTTCACAGCCAACCAGTGGATCTAGATCATCAGAATCAGAAAGGTCTTTATTGCACACACTCACTTTAAATAAACACTCACCGTAATAACACCCACTCTACTCACTTTAAACACTTTAACACACTTTATATTTATTAACAAAGAGATTTGCACTACAATTCATACCTCATTGCACCTTACCCTAAGCTGTACCTGATCCCATTGCTGCATTGTACCTCACTGTTACTCTTTTTTTACTCTGTATTGTATATTGTATATATGTATATTGATTGACTGAACACTTTTTGTTTACGTACCCTTGACTTTTTCTATTTTATACTTTTTATCTATTTTATCTAGCGCACTCTCGGGAGCTCATACAGGAAAAAAGCATTTCATGGAAAAGTGGCATGAGGCGACCATGGAAGGTGCCAACCTACACATCGGGAGCAGTTAGGGGTTAAGTGTCTTGCTCGAGGACACTTTGACACGCTGCCTGGGAGGAGAGGGAATGGAACCGGACGACCGCTCTACCTCCTGAGCCACTGCTGCCCCAATAGAATAGAATATAGGAAAGGGCTGTACAATTGTGCAGGATTGTAGTAGGGTATATATACGCTAAATTAGAATAGAAATACAGTGTGATTGTGCAAAGAAAAATAAATGTAGTCCAGGGAGGGTGTGATAATGTAACAAAGGGACGTGGGAAGGAGAGTCAGTATTGTATTGTGACCTGGAAGGTAGTCGGGCTGCGATGAGGCATCTTAACCCACCGTCTGTAGTGTGGCAGTGAAAGGGTTAACCTTCTGTCGTGTGGTTGTGAAAGGGTTAACCCGTTGTCGTGTGGCAGTGAAAGGGTTAACCTTATGTATTGTCGCCGTGAAATGGTTAACCCTTTGGTAGTGTGGTAGTGAAAGGGTTAACAGGAGCTGTCAAATGTCAATAAGACTGGGTCAGACGCAGCTGAGAAATGGACCACAGAATGTTTTCTTTTTTGGTTTTTTTTTTTATGGTATCACTTACCAAAACAAACCTAGGGCCGACTAGGATGACTAGGACCTGCCAGTCTAGTCATAACACAGAAGCAGGGCTTTCCCCAGGATTTACAAACAAGTTGGTGCCGATTCGCAACTGGTCTGGAGGGGGGCTGTGTGCGCCCCCCCGTCCGGGAGGCAAGAAATGTGCAATAAAGAAAGACATTTGCTGTGATTTCCTGCCAACTTAAAAACATAATTTCAATAAGAGAGCAAACAGAAGGGGGACAGACGTATTAGACAACGACACGTCTGTTTCTAGCTTTCACTGCAAAGAAATAAAGACTAATTTAATTTTAACACTTGGTGGCGCTGATGCGACGCTGCACCCATATAGCGTTGTTTAGGGCAGTGTTTCTCAAACTTTTTACACCAAGTACCACCTGAGAACGTAGCTGGCTCTCCAAGTACCACCATATGACCGATGTTAAAATACAGTCTATTCAGCTATGCACAGTTCACGCAGGAGGCAAATGTATTCCTAATACCATTATTTATTGTTAACTTTTGTCAGACACAGCCACAATGTACAAAGGGGTAGCACTAGAACTAGCAAACGCTTCCACACAACTCATACAATGCAAGGGGCATTGAGAACATAATAACTAACATTCTCACATAGCAAGTGAGAAAATTAAGAACAACTGTATTTCAGCAAATGTACTTAATTCTCTCTCTATCTCTCTCTCTCTCTCTTTCACACAGCAAGCAATTGTCCGTCATTCTCTCTCTCACACACTCACACACACACACACACACACACACACACACACACACACACACACACACACACACACACACACAGTTTGACCATCACGTCTTCATTCAAGGACAAGCTTCAAACAGACACAACCCCCCCCCCCCCCCCACATTAATCTGGTGTTATCACTGAGGCTGGAATCACTTCTTAATGACAGATGGACACACACACACAGTTTGACCATCACGTCTTCATTCAAGAACATGCTTCAAACAGACACAACCCCCCCCCCACACATTCATCTGGTGTTATCACTGAGGCTGGAATCACTTTTTAATGACAGATGGACACACACACACACACACACACACACACACACACACACACACACACACACACACGAGAGGAGCAGGGAGCGTCTAGACCCTCTTCGGAGCGCCGGTCAGGCCAATATTTTTTGCTTTTTTGCTTTTTTGTAAATGTTTTCAAGTACCACCAGCAGTACCACCAAGTACCACTAGTGGTACGCGTACCACAGTTTGAGAACCACTGGTTTAGGGTAAGCCCTGAGAGGCAGACAGTCTGCAGAGGGGTGTGTATGATGACAGTCTACAGAGGGTGTGTATGATGACAGTCTACAGAGAAGGTGTGTATGGTGGACAGTCTACTCACGGCAGTCAGCCCCTCGTTGTTACAGATGTTGACATCAGCGTTGTATTCCAGCAGGCGGCCCATGCACTTCTTCTGTCTGGAAGGATTTAAAGATACAGTACATGTTTTAATTCAGTCATACATTGCGTATTGTGGACTGTTAATATCATGAGTAAAAATAAATATATATGTAATACCTGTGCAAATAACATTTTAAACATTTACTACCTTTTAAGGCCTTAAATTGAGAATTAGGAATTTAACTTTTTAATACCCCGCAGATACCCTGATTGTATTATGACTTGGAAGGTACTGGTAGTCAGAGGCACTTATCTGGCTGTGATGAGGCTGTGCTTAGTGCTGTCCATTTCAGGGGCAGCTAGAATGCTTACACAGCAAGCTCTCCCATAGTCATCAGCATCATCATCATCATCATCATCATCATCATCATCATCATCATCATCATCATCATCATCATCAGCATCATCATCATCAGCAGCAGCATCATCATCATCAGCATCATCATCATCATCATCATCATCATCATCATTATCATCATCATCATCATCATCATCATCAGCAGCAGCATCATCATCATCATCATCATCATCATCATCATCATCATCATCATCATCATCATCATCAGTATCATCATCTTTATTATCCTCACCTGACTAAACAAACTTGCAGAGATATAATGAGCTGTACAGGAAAATCACTGTTTTGCTGAGTCTTTAGTCGTCTACATTGTGTGTAGTGTGTGAGTGTGCGTGCACACGTGTTACGTATGTGTGTGTGTTTGTGTGTGTTTGTGTGTGTTCGTCGTTTCCATGTGAATTTCAAAGTCACGCTACCGTCAGCTGCTCTTGACATCGTTTTGAAACCCTATCCCGTATCCCGCTGACGGATATTCCCGTCAACGCAAAGTCATAATCGATCATTGGGGAATTTAGTGGTGTTCGATTTCTGCAGGGACAGGGATTCCTTGTTCACTTCCGGCAATAAGTGGTGAAGCTGCCAGCGGGGAGGTCTGCACTCCGAGAGATACCAGTAAACTGTGATATTTGTTTGTTTATTTTTATTTATTTTTATTTTTACCCAGGGACAGTGCACATTAATGAACATCTTCAGCTTCGGGCGGCTACGTGGCGGCAAGGCGCTCGCCACGAAATCTGGAGACGCTGGGCTTGCCTGTTCGAGCCCAGCGCTCCACATTTGCTTTCAGTTTAGCTGGTCGTCCGTACTAATACACATTGGCCGTATTAGGGGGTGGGAAACTGATGGGTGGGGATCGGGCATTGTGGACAGCGACTCCTACAGGTCGGTTGGTGCGCCTGCGCAGTAGAATCAGGAAGTTTGATTGATTGATTGATTGAAAACTTTATTAACAGATTGCAGAATGGGTACAATACAGTACAGCTCAATACACACAATTGTTAAGGGGATGCAGACCAGAGAAAGACTTTCGTCTTGTTTCCACCAGGGTCCCCCATTTTCAATTCATCAGGACATATATGACATACATGACATACAGATAGTCAGTACTGCTACATCTATACATTTATGACATACCAGATTTGCAAATACAGTACTGTTTGTGATACAGAAGGAGTCAAGAAAAGGGAGTATATACATTTGACGTAGAAACTGTACATTGGAGGAGGTTGGGTGGGGGGGGTTGGGTACACTGGGATATTGACAACCATACTGGGTAATTTACATTGGAGGTGGTTGGGGGGGGGGGGGGGGCACACTGTATAAGCGTCGTTATATACACTGTATAAGTGTCGGGGGCAGCGTGAGCCTCCCACGCGTTACTCCTCGCCACTGAGAGATCGAGCTGCGCAGGTGAAAAGATGCGACTGCTGTTACCTCAAGTACCGGAGGGGACTTGTGCTATGTATGACTTAGTCCACATTGCAGCCGGCTTGTGGGAGGCAAGAAACAGCGTTCGTGACAGGGGAGGGTTGAATTGGATGATACGAAATTGGGATGGGAGAAAATATAGAAAATGGGAGAAAAAAAGTGGATAAAAAAAAAGAACATCTTCAGTTTCCACATCAATGTAAATGTGCCAGATCTTAGCTAATGAGCTAGTTTTCATCTGTAGTCCCTGCCTACCATGCATGTCTTTATGGTGTGGGAGGCAACTGGAGTAGCCAGAGGAAACCCACACGAACACATGGAGGACATGCAAACTCCACACAGAAAGGCCCCCTGCTGGGTTTCGAACCCAGGACCTTCTTGCTGTGAGGCAGCAGTGCTAACTAACCACTGTGCCCCTGCCGCTGCACAGCGGGAAGGATGCAGTCTGTGCTCCGAGTGATACCAGTCAACTGTAATGTCTGCTGCACATCTAGCAGACAGACGTTGCTGGGATTTGAGAGTGTATACTGTGTTCATTTGACTAAGCATCGTTTGACCGTTCAAGAAATCTGTCTTGTCCGGAGCAGCTGGGTAGTGTAGAGGTCGAAGCACTACCACCGCAGAGACCCGGGTTCAATTCCCGGCAGCGGTACCTCCGGTTTGGTCACCCTCTCCCTACCCAACCCCCCCCCCCACCTCCAATGTACAGCCCCACCCCACCTACCCAACCTCCTCCAATGCACAGTTTCTATGTCAAATGTATATACACTATTTTTCTGGATTTTTTTAGTATCACAAACAGTACTGTATTTGAAAATCTGGTATGTCATAAATGTATAGATGTAGCAGTACTGTCTATCTGTATGTTGTGTATGTCATATGATGAATTGAAAATGGGGGACCCTGATGGAAACAAGACGAAAGTCTTTCTCAGGTCTGCATCCTCTTAACAATTGTATGTATTGAGCTGTACTGTACTATACCCATTCTGCAATCTGTTAATAAACTTTTCAATCAATCAATCAATCAATCAATCAAAGGCATGTGATAGTCTACACACTCCCCAGACCAACAGAGGAGGCATGTGGTAGTCTACACCCTCCCAAACCGACAGAGGAGACACGTGGTAGTCTACACCCTCCCAAACCGACAGAGGAGACACGTGGTAGTCTACACCCTCCCAAACCGACAGAAGAGACACGTGGTAGTCTACACCCTCCCAAACCGACAGAAGAGACACGTGGTAGTCTACACCCTCCCAAACCGACAGAAGAGACACGTGGTAGTCTACACCCTCCCAAACCGACAGAAGAGACACGTGGTAGTCTACACCCTCCCAAACCGACAGAAGAGACACGTGGTAGTCTACACCCTCCCAAACCGACAGAGGAGACACGTGGTAGTCTACACCTTCCCAAACCGACAGAAGAGACACGTGGTAGTCTACACCTTCCCAAACCGACAGAAGAGACACGTGGTAGTCTACACCTTCCCAAACCGACAGAAGAGACACGTGGTAGTCTACACCTTCCCAAACCGACAGAAGAGACACGTGGTAGTCTACACCCTCCCCAGACCAACAGAGGAGGCATGTGGTAGTCTACACCCTCCCAAACCGACAGAGGAGATACGTGGTAGTCTACACCCTCCCCAGACCAACAGAGGAGGCATGCAGTAGTCTACACCCTCCCCAGACCAACAGAGGAGGCATGCAGTAGTCTACACCCTCCCCAGACCAACAGAGGAGGCATGCAGTAGTCTACACCCTCCCCAGACCAACAGAGGAGACATGCAGTAGTCTACACCCTCCCCAGACCAACAGAGGAGGCATGCAGTAGTCTACACCCTCCCCAGACCAACAGAGGAGACACACGGTAGTCTATACCCTCCCCAGACCGACATTGGGTAATGCAAGGACCAGGTAGAATTGGCAAAACGACTAAATTGGGGGATGAGAGAAAAGGGTAGAAAGATTTTTCCTTTTTATATATCTTGTCTCCAAAATATGATGGAGGAGGAGGAATAGGTGGAAAGGCACCAAAAAGTGTGGAAAATGCAGGAATGTTCCTTTAAAATAAAGGTGCATTCTACTGTGCTATCAGAGGGTGGCAGAAGACTCATCTAGATTCATCAACCTTCTCAAAGTAGAGAGCGCTGTTCTGAGACCAGTCATATGGAGGTGTATATGGTGTGTATGTACTCCTATCCTTAGGATTGCTGTTCTGAGACCAGTCATATGGAGGTGTATATGGTGTATATGTACTCCTATCCTTAGGATTGCTGTTCTGAGACCAGTCATATGGAGGTGTATATGGTGTATATGTACTCCTATCCTTAGGAGTTTGATAAATTGATAAATAATTTGATAAATACGGGCCCGGAGTGTCGTACGATGTTTCAGCATTTCCGATAATGGGCTTCTTACCCGTTCCGGGCGGCCAGGTGGAGAGGGGTGCAGCCCGAGATGTCCTGGTAGTTTGGGTTGGCTCCTCTCTTCAGCAACAGAACCAGACATTCCACCGACCCACAGCTACAGACATAAAGACACGAGGACATAAAACACAGCGCTCACCGTCAGCCGACGTCAGGATCCAAAGTAGGACGGTTTCGCAAAAAACACATGAAACGATCTCTCTGTCGTGCGGTTTCAAAGAAAGACAGAGAGAGTCAAACGACTTTCTTCCACATATCACAGTTAAATGTGGGTGAGTTACAGAGATGGATGCTAAGAATAGAATGAATAACAAGAGGAGGCGGTGTCTCACTTGGCAGCGATGTGCAGCAGACTCCGCTTCACACGACCGAAGGCGTAGTTGACGTCGAACTTGGAGTTCAGCAGTAGCTCAGACACTGACCTTACGGGGCAAAGAAGGGCAGAACACTGACCTTACGGGGCAAAGAAGGGCAGAACACTGACCTTACGGCGGGCAAAGAAGGGCAGAAATGTCTCCGGAGGCACCGACGTTAATACAAGTTCACACAGCCTCCACCAGGATGTGGCCTAAATTCCGAGCGATGTGGCTGATAAAGAACCCGGGCTTTGAGAGATTGGGACCGCTTCCCGGGTGTGGCACGTTAGTATATCCCAGGAGGAGAAACGCAGAGTCACATTTAACATAATAAAATGTGGGGTATGACGTCTGTGGCGAGTTTTTTTTTTTTTTTTTTTTTTTTTACAAACAATCTGGTCATTCCTTTATCACTGTTTACACTGTTAATTTTTCTCATATTTCCACATTTAGATCAAATGTTATTGCCTATATTTATTTATGTATTCTACTATTGCCCTGCCCATACCTGTACCTCCCCTCCCCCATGCTGCTATGACGCCCACATTTCCCCAAGGGGATCAATAAAGGAATATCTTATCTTATCTTATCTTATCTTACTTCCTACAGTGCGACTGCCAGCCATGGACGACCTCTACACACAGAGGTGCAGAAGGAAAACCCGGAACATTCTCAGAGACCACAGTCACCCCTTCAGTCACAAACTGTTCACTCTGCTACCGTCTGGCAAACGGTACCGGAGCATCCGCACAAGAACCAGCAGGTTCAGGAACAGCTTTTTCCCCACAAGCCACAAGACTCCTGAACAAGGACAAGAACAGGAGATCGCCCTATAAAAAGGTCTTGAACACACACACACACCTCTTCAAAAACCTCTTGAACACACACACACACACACACACACACACACAAAGACACTGCACCTTAACATGCACATACACTTTTGCGTAACACACTTTCTGTAAATAATTGACTATTTTATCTTACCTCATTTTATATTTCATTTTATCTCACTACTACTACTTATTGTGACCATTCTTGTACTCATTGTTGTTTCTTAACCCTTTCACTGCCACACGACAGCCGGTTAACCCTTTCACTGTGACAATACAGAAGGTTAGCCCTTTACTATCACACAACCGACGGCGATGCTCCATCATTAGCATCATTAGCTCCGCATCCGCGGAGCTAATGATGCTAATGATGGAGCATCGCCGTCGGTTGTGTGATAGTAAAGGGTTAACCTTCTGTCGTGTGGCAGTGAAAGGGTTAATTGAGCACTGTTGAGTCCGAGCTCGAAACACAATAATTGCATTACCTGCAATGCCCCTGTATTGTTGTGTATTTGACAAATAAAGAACTTGAACTTGAACCACAGCGAGGGGAAGCGTCATCATAAAGAGTCACCTTGTTCTACTCCCGGCCGTGTGACAACAGTCCGTCACTTAGAGCCGCCCATCAAATGGTAAATGGCTGTATTTATATAGCAGCTTTTATCCAAAGCGCTTTACAATTTGTTCCTCACATTTTATCCATTCACTCACACATTCACACACTGACAGTTAGTTGTACAGTAAATGACCAAGTAAGGCTTTGTCAGTATTCCAATGTACAGTGTAAAATGTGTGTGTGTCCCCTACCCCCCCCCCCCCCCCCCCCCCCCACCTCCAATGTACAGCCCTCACCCAACCCACCCAACCCCACCCCACCCATCCAACCTCCTCCAATGTACAGTTTCTACGTCAAATGTATATACACTCCTTTTCTGGACACTTTTGTATCACAAACAGTACTGTATTTGCAAATCTGATATGTCATAAATGTATAGATGTAGCAGTACTGTCTATCTGTATGTCATGTATGTCATAGATGTTATGATGAATTGAAAATGGGGGACCCTGATGTAAACAAGACGAAAGTCTTTCTCTGGTCTGCATCCCCTTAACAATTGTATGTATTGAGCTGTACTGTACTGTACCCATTCTGCAATCTGTTAATAAAGTTTTCAATCAATCAATCAATCAAACAGCGGAGGCAACCATGCAAGGTGCCAACCAGCTCATCAGGAGCAATTAGGGGTTAAGAGTCTTGCTCAAGGACACTTCGACATGCTGCACCGGGAGGAGTGGGAATCGAAAAACCGAGAACCTCCGGATCATCACCAGACGACTTCTCTACCTCCCCGAGCCACTGTCGCCCGCCCCCATCACTTGCCTAGAAGAATGAAGAAAGACGGGGTATCCTAGTCCGTCGCTATTATGTCATCGACAGGAAGTCACCCCCCGATGACAGAATGTATGAGAATTACTATTCTGATTATAGGTTTCATTATAGTCATCTCCCCACCTGTAGTATATAGATCCGGGGTCGGTGACCTTAGGCACGAGTGCCACCACTGGCACGCGGTATCTTAACCAATGGCACGCTAGCAAGTGTGTAGGAGAGGAACCTTTTTGGATATGTTGAAGTGTCCTCTCTTCCCCATGATGCAGAATAACCTCTTTCACAGCCATTGGCAGCTGCACAGCGTGTTATTTATGGTTGTTTGACTGATATACCAGGGATATTTCAGGGTCAGAACCAATCAGAAGTGTTAAACGCCATTTTGAGACAAAACATGAGAAAACCTTAAAGGATGATGCAGACAGGTATGGCCATGTGCAGGTATGGCAAGCAAGCATCTCATAAAGACGGCAGCATTCTTGTATAGCGCCGCTCTTATATAATTACGAGAGGGAAATTATTATTAAAACTATTGCTATGTACGTTGCCTATATGGATGGAATAGAATTACAGATCTGTTGGAGATTTACATTTTTGATTTTACATTTTGATGTGGTGTCCTAATTAAACTTAATGTTAACCTTAATGTTGATATGGCACACTGGTTAACAAGAACATTTTAAAATGGCACTTTGTATCAAAAAGGTTGCCGACCCGTGGTGTGTAGACGGTTGTGAAATTCTGGACTTGGGTCGTATGAAATGAGGGCCCATGAGACAGTTTGTTATTAAACGTGATGTTTATCAATCTGGGGGTCCTTGACCAGGGGTGTAAAAAGTACCCAGAAATTATACTTAAGTGAAAGTATGGGTACTGTCTCAAAATCTGACTCAAGTAAAAGTCAGAGTATCTGGCTAAAAACACACTTGAGTAAAAGTCAAAAAGTCCTACTTTTAAATGTAAAAGTAATAAAGGATTCCATCATCGGCCAAGTTTTCATTTTAACTATACATTGCACCAGGTGAGTTAGTTGAAGAGGTGAGCCAATTAGTGAAATCATCAGCTGGTGTTTAGGCAAGGCTGGAATGAAACCAAGCATACACTCTGCCCACATTGGAATGTGTTCTGCGATAGACAATGCTGAAATGAAAGAACAGAGGACATTTAATTTAATAATGTCATTTATCAGCTATCTGTGATAGGAGTGCAGATGTTTCTGCACTCCCTGCAAGAAGAATCACATATTAGTTGTTTCTCATGAGTGGGATTCATCCAAAAACTGAGATAAGAGTGTTCTTCATTACTGGAAAAGATTCACTCAGAGGCGCTTTAACAATGGATCACTAGAAGGCTTGCCAGGGGCAAGGTCATCTCTTTAGACTGAGGAATTTAACAGTCAGTTTTCCAAACACCCCACCCCACACATCAATCTCCACCACATCCCCATCCAAGACACACACCCAGACGTGTCACTGACTCTATTCTTCTGATAGCAGGTGTTTAATCAAAGATCCCCACTTTCTAGTCTTGCACAAGGACCAATCAGCATGGGTATGGGCGGGTTCATTTTCCATTGATGGGGATTTGATTGGCTGTTTACCTGCGGTCGCAGGATTAATAACGTTAGTTTGACCAGATAAACAATTAAAAAATACTCATTAAAATTGTTGGACCTGCAAGATTTGTACTTTGTACTTTGTAGGTCTGCATTTTAAATGTAAGGAGTAAAAAGTATGTTTTTATTCTCTGAAATGTAATGGAGTAAAAGTACAAAGTATACAAACCTAATAATACTCGAGTAAAGTACAAATCCCCCAAAACATTACTTAAGTATTGTAACGAAGTACAATTACTCAAGTACTTTACACCCCTGTCCTTGACTTGAAAAACGCACCACGGTCCTAGTCTAGTCCAACGCCGTCTGGATTATACAACTCTGATCTAGTCTAAAGCATAAAAACTAGGATACCCTGGGGAAAAGTGACATCAAAATAAGTATGTACTTCTTAGGGCTGGGAGGTTGACCCAATATGAAAGTACACCATCATCAATCCATGCAGAGGTATGTATTTGTACTATCGCCGTGAGCCATAATATACAACTCGCTAAATGATACACTTTTCTTTTTAAGAAATCTTAAGATTGTTCCTTGCAGCAGTATTATAAGGTTAATAACATTTGATTAAAATATACCCGTTTGAATGAAAATGCAGCGTGAGAATTGTATACAAAATAAATCCGAAAGAATAAGACAAATATTGTGATATCACATTTTTTACCACATCTCTCAGCCCTACTGTTTTGCATGATGTATAATGTACAGTCCCCTCCCCATCATATGTATATACTCTGTCAGGATCTAGGGGTAACAGTACTGTATATTTGAATACCGTTTATGTCACAAATGTATCAGTACTAAATACCTATATGTCCCTATGCCATAAATGTCATGTATGTTGTGTATGTCATAAATGTCTATATGAATTGAAAATGGGGGACCCTGATGGAAACAAGACAAACGTCTTTCTCAGGTCTGCATCCCCTTAACAATTGTGTGTATTGAGCCGTACTGTATTGTACCCATTCTGCAATCTGCAATTAATTCATTCATGTCCTGATAAGATACCATAGTGTCTAAGGCCCTAATCCTTGTTGTTCTTCCTGCTTTTACCCATATAATTATATATAGCACATAACCGTCTTACCTGTGCTGGTCAGCCATCACCATTGGCATAAGAGTGTAGACAGCAGTTTCATTGTCTGTGACGGTAGGGGAGGTTGATAAAAAAAAAAACATGTCAGATAAAAACAGAACACAGTGCAGTCCGTGAGTAGTACTTCATGTACTACAGTTTTAAACACGCTTTTGGTGTGTTGTACTCTGTACTCTAACACATTTGGATTTGAAATTGAACACTGCAGCTATATAAGGTTTTATACTAGTGCAGATTCGAGGGTGTTTATAATCGATATCTGTAGTGGCACTGGTGAACCGTGTAGGGATCGAAGCCATAACACTGGCCTTCGTGACTAGTCGCCACCTTAAGTATCCTAAAGTAGCTTCATGATAGGTGATCAAACCAAAAGCAGCACATCATAGCTCTGTCAGGACTCAGGACAACAACATCCGACAGGACAGTCAATAAAGAAAACACCGCGTCACCACCCAGGTGAGGTGACAGTGTTTATAACTGCGTTATAACAACAACAACATATACAAGGTGGTATCGGTGTACTGTACAACAAGAAGCTGCTATAACAGGCGGCTACACCGATCATCCCAGCGTTGCATTGTGACAGGGATGACAGATCTATAGCGTGTCACGTTTTAGAGACTCTAATTAACTAACAACCACCGCGCATTCGGTTATTATTATTATTATTATTATTATTATTATGATTACACTTCATTGTGTATATATGTCAAAATAAGATTTTCCTCGGATCCCTGATGTACACAACGGTTGAGAGGTGCTTTTTTATTATGAAATTGTTATGCTTTTGTGGAGCTGTGATTACAAAAAATACACATGAAAATGAAATGGCATTTATATATTAAAAGGTATATATTGTTATTATTATTATACGTACCTTCGGGGAGTTCCACGGTCCTAGCGCGGCGCAGGGAGCGCGTCAGCCGGGTCAGCTGTACGTTGAGCTGCTCCATCGCCCGTTCCATCATATGTGTCCGGTCAGCCGGGAGGAACGGAGGGGAGGAGGAGCATAGATATCTATAGAACACTAGATAGCTTAAAGCGGAGTCACCAGCGTCACTGAACCGCCGCCATCTTGCCCAGGTCAGCCTTGAGTGAGAGTGAGTGAGCTGCACAGACAAAAATACTCATAACTCGCTGAAATATTGACGGATTTACAAACGGGTTGGTTTGCTATAAACATCAAAGATGTAGTTATGATACTGCATACTTGTAAAAAAAAAAAAAAAAAAAATTAAAGATGTTTTTTTAACAAACCGCTTGAATCATAGCCACGTTAATAATGATTGTAATAAACCAAACCGTTTGTAAATCCGTCAATATTTCAGCGAGTTATGAGTATTTTTGTCTGTGCAGCTCACTCACTCTCACTCAAGGCTGACTCTCCCAAGATGGCGGCGGTTCAGTGACGTCGCTCTCCATTGGCCGGCAGCGCGGGCAAGCTATCTAGTGTTCTATATATATATATCTATGAGGAGGAGGAGGAGCGAGGAGGACAACGGCCTCGACTTCCGTCTTATTCGTCCTGATGTCTATCTAGTTCAGTCGTCCATCGAGCTGGTGAAACGAGGCGCCGATTTTCACCCCCACACCTGACCACAGTGATTTGCAAACATTTCCATTTCCCCCTATCTGTTTTATTCAATACTTGTGTTGAGTTCTTCTTCATTCTTCCCGTTTTTCTGACGCGCAGAGGCCGTTGGGTAATGTAGTTATTATTACTGCACTTCCGCGTTACATGGAGCTGGTGAGAGAGAGTAGACCACTACACTTCCGCGTTACATTGAAATCGGGGAGGAGATTGCGGGGGGGGGGGGGCCGGGGGGGGGAGCAAATGAATGAATGTGGATTGATTGATTGAAAAGTTTATTAACAGATTGCAGAATGGGTACAGTACAGTACAGCTCAATACATACAATTGTTAAGGGGATGCAGACCAGAGAAAGACTTTCGTCTTGTTTACATCAGGGTCCCCCATTTTCAATTCATCATAATATATGACATACACAACATACACATAGACAGTAGGGGAGAGTGGGGTAAGAACAAGACAAACGTCTTTCTCTGGTCTGCATCCCCTTAACAATTGTGTGTATTGAGCCGTACTGTATTGTACCCATTCTGCAATCTGTTAAATAAAGTTTTCATTCATTCATTCTCAACACCACCATTTCTTCCAGGGGAGCGTGTCTATGTTTCCATGGCCCTATGTTCCCACAGCCCTATGTTCCCACAACCGTAAGTTCCCACAACCTTACTGTATGTTCCTCCAGACCTATGTTCACCCAGCCCTATAGGCACAGCAAAACACTTCTGGTATTCTGAAATCATGGGAGAGAGCGGGGGAGAAAAGACCTGAGGGAACATATAGGGCCTAATTGTGGGGGAACATAGAGCCTAATTTGCATGGGGGGGGGGGGTCCCTTAGAAATGGAGGGACATAGGGCTGTGGGAATATAGGGATGACCCCCCTTTGAGGTGTCTTGATTCACTTCCATTTGGGACCTAGTCTAAATATTATATACTTCTTTTTTTGTATTTTATTTTTTTATTATTTTTTAAACAAACACATAAACAAACATGACAACACACGATAAGATATACAAGCATTAATTGTCAGAGCACATCCAATGAGATCACATTTTAGTTAATTGTCTTATATAAGATATACCCCTAATACCTGTTATCTAAAAAACCTACACACATATGCTCCAGCTCGAACCCCCCCCTCCCGGACCCCACCTTGAGAAGTACCTCCACTATCCCTCGCACCTAACCAGACACTACCATTATAAGCTAGCTTTTATTCTCTCCACCACTTCTTATTTATTTTTTTTTTCTTCTCCATTTTCCTCCGATTTTCTCCCATCCCAATGTTAGACGTATGCCAATTCCCAATCCCTTCCTGGTCGCTGCGCACTTACCCCCCACAGTCAGATCATCTGGGAGAGTGGAGGCTATCACGTGCTTCCTCCGACACACATCCAGCCAATCAACCGCTTCTTTTCACCTGGCAGCGCGGATCCTCCCTGAGAGGGCGTAGCGTGTGGAAGGATCACACTATCCCACTCAGGTCCTATCCGCGCTTAGCAGGCGCCCCGACCGAACTGTAGGAGTCGCTGTTTACAACGACCCGGACCCACCCCGCCAGCTTCTCCCACCCTCTAATACAGCCAATTGTATTAGTGTGAACGGCCAGCCAAGCTGGTGACAACCCCGGAGCTGTGAGCTGGATTCGAACAGGCGAATCCAGCTCACAGCTTCGGGGTTGGTGACGAACGCAATCTCCGCTACGCCACCTAACCGCCCTTCTCTCCACCACTTCTAACCACATTGACATTTTGGATTCATTGAGACCCAGAATTCTTGCTGTAGATATTTCATGGTAAATTACATCGAGATATGTAAGAAACCAAACTTTACGGCACATTTTTTCCGGTTGAAACCAGCGTGATGCGATCAGCTTTTTAGCTACTGTGATACCCGATAAAACCAATCTCTTTAGCTGTGGATTCACTGCAAACTCAAAAACATCATTCAATAGTAATACCGCGGGGTGTACAGGTATATTCCAAGATACGAGTTTTGATAATTGTTGGGTCACATCTTTCCAGAATGCCTTAACTGGTGGGCAGTCCCAATACATGTGCATAAATGTCCCTTCGTCCCCATTTGTACATTGGGAGCATTTGGAGTCTTGTTTAAGCCCCATTCGGCACAGTCTTATAGGAGTCAAGTATGTCCTGTGAATATAGTTAAGATTGATTTGTTGATGATCCGGGTTCCTTGATGTAAGTCGGACATTTGCCCAGGCTCCTTGCCAATCAAAGTCATTTTCCAGGTCTGGTATATCCCTCCTCCAGACAGAGTCTAGTTGGAGGGTTTCATACGAGGACGTTAGTAATTGATGATAAAATTCTGAAACAAAACCTCTCGATGTCTCTCTTTCGTAGAAGAATTTGTGGTATCTGTGGTGTTCAACTGGTATGTCTAATGGAACACGTGAGCCTTCAAACATAGCTGTAACTGTTTGTAAAAAAGCCATGTGGACTCGGTGAGATTCAATTTTTTGCGTATTTCTTTATCACTACAAAAACCCTGTTTGTTAAAAACATCCCCTAATGAGTGTATGCCTTGCTCTTCCCATATAGGGAATCTTATAGGTCGTTTTTCAATTAAGAGTGCATTGTTATTGAATAAGGGAGTATGATTGTGCCATTTATGTGGGTTCGGATTTTTTTTTTGTGATTCACGCCATATCCGGATCGCATGAGTAATTATGGGGCCAAATTTTCGTTCACAGTGCTTGATTGGTAGTTTAGTGTATGCTATGTCCTTCAGTCTATGTGGGGCTACTATGTTTTCTTCTAATTTTCTCCAGGATACTAATGCTTGGGGGTCAAACCATGTTGTCAATGGTCTTAATGTGTATGCCTTAAAATATTGGACAAAATAATATTATATTATATACTTCTGAAGTGTAAATAATAATAATAATAATAATAAATTCAATTTGTACCACACTTTACATTTTGTGAAAATCTCAAAGTGCTACAGGAGATAAAGACAAAAAGTTAAATGAATAAAAAAAATTAAAATGAATAAAACAACCAATGAAATGGAAGAACATAAAAAAAATAAGGCACTACCATTGAATAGGGGAGTAATTTCCTTTCATCCTATCTGAAAGAAATGTTATACAAAGAATATACCATTTTGTATTATGACTTAGTCCTTTTGTTTTTAGCATAGGCTAAATAAAAAGTAAGTTAGAGCACTTTTCCCCCCTCAATAGATTAAATACAAATTTCAGTTGTAATGTGATGAATAACTATCATGTCATTTACAGAGTTTCTTTTTTTTCTTAATTGGAATTTCTTACTATTCCCTCATGTAAAATAGTCTACCGCATAAACGGAGGCATTTCCTGGCTGTTGAATAAGGTGTCAACGGACTAAATAGCCAACAGCAAACATTAAGTACTTAGCCTACAATCAAAATACTGTTCCGACAGCAAAACAATGTTTTTTAATGCATAGGTTCACATGTGTTCTTCCTATGCCCCAGGACAGTTCAGTCAGTATCTGTGAAGATGCACCACTGTCTCCTAAAGCTAGAAATCAGAGATAAAACCCTCCAATTGGTGAAGTCACTGGGAAGGGAAATCTGGGGCTATAAAAACCAGGTATTTCTAATTAAATGTTAGCTCATTTGAATAATGTCAACAGCCAAATAAAAATCATAATACAACTTTCTTTTTGCATTTGTATCCTATATTCAGCATTCAAAATTGTATTATGATAGGATTAATTTAAATGTCCTATTCAACTGTGGTACCCCTGTTTAATAACCCAAAACCATCTCAGAAAAAAACCATCTCAGAAAAATGATGTATATATATATTTCATATTCCCATCTGTTAATCTTGGTATACTTTTAGTATGTTAACGTGTAGGTCTTGCTGAAATGTATTTTGAAAATGTGTATTTATATTGCAATTATTTCTTACCTTTTCATAAATTGTACTGGCTGTTTTACCTACTATGGGGGGCACTACTAAACTAGAAAATATAATAATATATAAATAATAAACAATTGTAACTTGCTACTTGTCACGTATTTGTCAAGTATCAGAAGCTTTTATATGAAAACTAAGAGCGGTTGAGTTGGATTATATAACTTCTAGTGCCAACGCCATGTTCTGCCAAAGCACAGCCTGGAGCCCACTGCCTTGTCTTTCAGGTTAATTTAATGTGTTGCATCAGTGAAGTAATAATACAGTACTACTAATAACAAATTATTTCCACGTTTTTACATAAGACAAACAGTGTGCAGCAAGACAAGACATTTCACTCCAAATAAAAGGCACAAATGCTTAGGTTCAAAGGGCACTTCACAAAACATCTATTCTGGTCTAACACACATTTATCAAAACTGTAAATAGTCTTAAAGGTGCTGTATAAGTGGCATTTGTTTTTGTTCAAATAAGTGGTCTATACATGTTAAAATAATAGCTTTATATTCCGTCAGCCATCACAGAGTGTGTGGTTAGTAACATGGGTCTCCCAGTCCCTACGCTCTGCAGTAAACACAAAATACATGTTCTGGTATCCCGTTCTCACTTTATCCAATCAGGAGAGAGAACTCCATATTGCAAAAATAAGAAATAGAAATTCGTTTTAAAGCAAATAATGTGTGCTTTAAACAAGTAAAATAATCTGCCAGTGCAGTAAGCAAATTTGGCATGGCAAGATTTCTTGAACAAATAATATCTAGGGTTCTCTCTCTTGATTGGATAAAGTGGGAAGGGACTGGGAGACCCATGTTACTGACCAAACACTCTATATCAGTGATGGCTGTCGGATTGTAGAGCTATTTAACACTTAGTTTAACAAAACAAATACCGCTTACAGCACCTTTAAGCTCATATTCTTTTGGTTTGAAATTGAACGTGAATGATTGATTCAGACATTGGGGACAGTAAGCCATGGTATTAAATATAGTTCAGCATGAAACTAGCATCATCATCATCAAGCCTTACAGACGGATACAGTTGGCAACATAGTTTGCAAGTATATAGAAGCAATTCAACAAATTCAACCATCGCAACCAAAATTTGAAAAGCCCAAGTGAAAATCTCTCTTGAAGAATCAAGTACACTGAATGCAGGTACAAACCCATGTAACTCACAACAAAAGAATACATTGTAAGTTAAATAAATTCCTCAATACTAATGTGATTCGGTTGTGAGCATCACAACACTACATAGCGTGGCAAATTATATTAGGAAATCTATTATACCACACATAACCAAAACATTGCAACAATGTGGAACAAACTGACCAGTTATGTTTCCCGAAAAAAAAATAAGAAAAAAACCTTATCTGAAGTTATTTATTTTGACTATCTTCTATCGAGGATTGTGAGGTTGCATGATGAACCAAGGAGTTGAGAAGTTTTTGGGTTGAGGTTGCGCTCTCCTGCTGTGCGATGACATCACCTCAGATCTGGTTGTATTTCCTGGTTCTACTGTTTCTACTGGCTATACCTCCTCAGTGGGATTAGGGGCGGAGTTAGAGGGAGCAGGCTCCGCCTCAAAAACGTCATCTTCCATGCCTTCGTCTATGGGCTTCATCGACTCGGAGGGCTTAGTGGCAGGGGATTTCTCTGGAGGTAAGAGGAGTAGTGTTCAAAGATCAAAGGTCAAGTCAAGGGTTTATATGTAATAGACCACTGCATTTCCGCGTTACATAGAGCTTGTGAGGGGCGGGGGGGTAAAATGAATGAATGTTGATTAGAAGCCTTGACGTAAATTCAAGTTCAAGTTAGTTTATTATTTGTCACAATAAAATACATGTACTTTATGGTGAAATGCTTGGTTCTCTATGAGCCCCTGAGAGTGTGCTTCATACAGTAAAAAAAGTAAGTAAAAAAGTAAATAAGCTAAGTGGTTGTAGCTACGGCTGTGGGGGTGCTGGAGACATGATCCAATTATACTTTTTTATACAAGTCTCCTGAACAAGGAGAGACCAATCCCAAGTCGATTTTTTTCTCGGCCGAGCTGTAGTCACTTTTCTGCACCTATACTCCCCAACTGGCGCATCATGCGCAGATTGTCCAGAGAGACTCCCTTGGCCACCCCCACAGCCATAGCTACAACCACTCACGTCAAGGCTCCATTCAATTTTATTCTATTATTATATTGTATTTCTTTTCACAATCGAAGGCGGGCATGGCCACCTTCATTTCACTATATGTCTTGTGTATCTATGTGACGATTAAGCCTCTTGAATCTTGAAGGCTCTAATCAACATTCATTAATTGTATCCCCCCGTGCTCCCTCCCCCCTCCCCCCACTCTCTCCTCATGAGCTCAAGGTAGGCAGGTGGTCTATACGTCTCAGGTGTTCAAAGACAGATTTACAGAGGAGCAAAAATGAACACCATACATCGTAAGTTCCACCACAGATGTAGTAGTCACAGGTCGTATAAACAGGTGATTAAAAATCAAAGCATGTTATTACAATCACATATCCAAATATTGCACACAGACACGCACACACACACACGTTTTCCCCCAGACTGGTACTGTGTACTGGAGACGAAGCAAATAAAAGGATGAGAATGAGTGAATAAATATGGGAGAAGAGAAACACTGTGAATGCTTTATCCAGGCTTCAGCTGTGGCCCAATGCAGTTATCACTGACAGCTGTTTATTACACAACCGAAGACAGTATAACCCAAAGACGTAAAGCCTTTTTTTTTTCTTTTTTTCGCTTTTTCTCCCCATTTTTCTATTTTTCTCCCATCCCAATTTCGTATTATCCAATTCTTCCCTCCCCTGTCTTGAACGTTGCTAGACTATGCCTCCCACTGGTCGGTTGTAGTGAGGACAGAAGCCTTGCATCACGTGTCCCCTCCGGTACACGAGGAGGCAGCCTGTCGCATCTTTTCACCGCAGCAGCTCGAACTCTCAGTGGCGAGGAGTAACGCGTGGGAGGCTCACGCTGCCCCCGTCACTTCCTGCTTCCGTCGCACCGGCGTCACCAAACCGACCTGTAGGAGTCGCTGTCCACAACGTCCAATGAACGACCGGCCAGCCGGTAGCAACGCCGAGAGCTGGGCTTGAACCCAGCGTCTCCTGCGTTAGTGGCGAGCGCCTTGCTCACTGCGCCAAAGACGTAAAGCCTTAAAGTGGTTTCTCACTTTTGAACAACACTGAACAGTCGTCGGCGTAGTCGATTATTTAGTCTTTGGTTCACTAGATATTTGGCTGTAATCATTTGTTTTTCTAAATAAATTCAGAAAAAAAAACACAATACACTCTAATAAGTACATTTACTGACATAGCTATATGGTTATCTTGTCGTATACATCATTTTATGTAACTGTAACACAACACAAGGATTGGACATCCTCGGATGATATCACACAGGGGGTACAAATGCAAACTCGTTAACTCTTAATATCTTGTAAACCAAATGACTGTTTACAGTTTCGCAAATATATGTGATTGTGTGTAAAATAAACTAGCATTGTGTTTTTTGCTGAAGGGCACCATTAAGTCTAGACTTTAAAAAAAAAAGTGTATTGAATATAAATACTGCGCCAAAAGGGTTTTTTAATATACCCCGGATCCAAATATTTGGATTTCAGAAAGTGTCTCATCTAAACACATGTTCCAGGTCCGCTGTGACAACATGTCCAAGCATTCACTCTCTATTGGGGAGATGATATGAATGAGCGCTGTACATCTACTGCACATCCACCAGTGTTGTAGTCGAGTCACTAACTCTCGAGTCCAAGTCCAAGTCACCAAAGAAGAGCCAGAGTCGAGTCTCATTACCCGAGTCCGAGTCCAAGTCATCGAGGTTGAGTCCACTCCACTCTGACAGTCAAAGAGCTGACACAAATTTAATAAAATAATCTACATTAAACATAAATGACACAGCGGTCACCATTTCAAAGGGGGTTTATTTACTTTGTGACACAATAATGTCTCAAAAATGATTAGGGCTAAACAATAAAAAAAAATTAAATAACTATTTATCAATTAACAATTTATCAACCCTCGTCTGCACCGTCCGAGTCCGAATGCAGTCAATGCTCGAGTCCAAGTCCGAGTCATCAGTTCCCAAGTACAAGTCGAGTCACGCGCTCTGAAAATGGACTCGAGTACTACAACACTGACTCTACTGTACATCCACTGTACAGCCTTTTTTAATTAAACACTGACCTCAGGTGTTAAATGGTTAAATGGTTACGAGGGGAACACTCGTTTTTTAGAACAGGCAGAGTAGAGAGCGTTCAGGGTTAAAGACTCTAGAGTTGGTGTGAAGGGACCATGTAGTTTCAGTTCACACTCCTACGCAGAGCCGTCGCTACAGCCTGTACCCCGCGGCCTGCTAAACACCCCTGCCCAACAGAGGAAGAAATTAACACCAAATCGGGTATATCCACGGTCAGATTAGGTTGAATTGGGTGTATACAGAGTATCACTGATAACCAAAAGCTTGTCTGAATATTTGTTGAGTTGTGCAATGATGTATAGTTATCAGAAAAGTAAACGGACTATAGTGCTATGTCTTCATCGTCGTTTCCATGAACACGATGAATACAAATAAGGCTGCTTAGACGCCGTGAAATGTAATTATTTAATCTTTTTTTTTCAACTAATTTGCGGTTCTTATTTATAAAAGAGACTAGAAGAATATGGGGGAACAATAATATCATATAAATGATTCAATATGTTAAGGGGAAAAATTATATGAGTATAGGTAGCACCGGTTCGTTTACTTCCTGTTTGGGCACAAGGAGACTATAAAAGAAGGAAGGGTCATCACGTCATCACGTGTGGCGCGTGAACGCACATTGGTGCCAAGTATGGAGACGTTCAGTTCGGCCGACATTGAATTAAATTACCTCGGATGTCAGAATCATCTGCAATTTGTTGCGTTGTTAATTAACTAGCTAACATTTGATATATTGGTTGGGGCGACAGTGCCTCGGGGAGGTAGAGCAGTCGTCTGGTAATCTGAAGGTTCTTGGTTCGATTCCCGCTCCTCCCGGGCAACGTGTCGAAGTGTCCTTGAGCAAGACACTTAACTAGGGATGCTCGATATTGGCTTTTTTACCGATACCGATATACCGATATTGTCCAACTCTTAATTTCCGATACCGATATCAACCGATACCGATATATGCAGGGTTTCCCCCCCCCCCCCCAAAAGATTAATAATTTCAGGTAATAAACATTACATATCTCTTGTCATGTAATTAACACAACATTATGCATACTTTGACAATAAATAAAATAATAATTTGTTCTTACTTGCTTGCCCGCAATAAAGGTTAAATAAATGTAAAAAGAAATATATATATATATATATTTTTTTTTTAAACCGATACCGATATTTTCCAATATCACATTTGTATGCCAATATCGGTAGGTCGATAACTGCTCCCAATGAGCAGGTTGGCACCTTGCATGGCCGCCTCCACCGTCATCGGTGTGTGAATGTGTGAGTGAATGGGTAAAAATGTGAGGAACAAATTGTAAAGCACTTTGGATAAAAGAGATATATAAATGCACAATTTACCATTCATGTATAGTTCCTCAGATAGCTTGTATATTTTTAATTTGAATACAGGCTTCAATAACACCAATGTCTGACACTAAGCAGAGCATAGAGCGCTGGTATTCCAACGTGATGATGACCCTTCCTTCTTTTATAGTTCCCTTGTTTGGGCAGAGATGTTTGACGATGGAACGCAAGCGTAGGAGAATGGTTTTGGTTACACAGTGAATTGAACAGGGAATCGGGGGAGTGGATTCTAATGGGGAGGGCTGAGAGGGGGGGGGGGTGGTGGATGGGGGTGAGAGAGGGAGCGGGGGGGCGGGGGGGGGGGATAAAAGAGATGGTCTTACACCCCTGTCAGGGAATGGCTCAATCTGAGGGAGTGGGCTGAGTCACAGCTAGAGGGAGGAGGATAAAGGGAACAGTGATCAGAGAGAGAAGGCAACAACAAAAAAAAACATGGGAGAAAAACTATGGGTCCTGTCAGGAAACAAACCCTGGCTTTCCAGAGACTTGTGGAGGAGACTTGAAGAGGCCGGTCGATGAGACAGCGGAGCGTTAAAAGGAGCACTTCAAGTTCAAGTTTTGTTTTATTTGTCACATATAAGGTACATGCACAGTACATTATAGTGAAATGCTTCACCCAGAAACGATCATTTGTATTTGATCAGTTACTCTGTTACCCTGTGATGCCTTGAAATCATGACGATTTTCTTTGTCTCCACGGTGAACATAGAGTCCAGAAAACGGTGGAAATACTTGATGAATTGAAGTTAATGGAGATGTGGTTTAACAACTATAATCAAAACATCTGTTTACAAACTCTCTCATGACTTGTGCAGTATAATATCCAAGGGGATCAATAAAGGAATATCTCATCGTATGTCTCATCTATCCAGTCGTGGGCTCATTGATACACAGGCACGTACATTTTCACTAAAACCTTGCTGATGAAAACATTTCCGGTTTAATGCTGCCTTCAAATGGCGTTTTCCGTGTTCACGAGAAGAGTTCATATGAACACTGTTGTTGTAGAATAGAATAGAAATACTTTATTCATCCAGAGGAAAATTTGGCACGACAAAACAGTAAACATTTAGGTAGACAAAAACAAAAAGTCACAAATAACAATAAAAATAAGCCTAAGAATAAAATATGGTCCAGGATATACATTTCCTATGTTATGTATACATTCTAATATAAAATATACAGTAAAAATATACAGTAAGTGTTACAAAGGATCAGATTAAACCGAATATATATATTTATTGATTGATATATATTGCATAGTATTTGTATATCGTTTGATATCCCTTGTATATTCCTTGTACATATACACGGAATATCCCTTTAGCCTAGTACAGACCATAATATTTCATTCTCCTATTGGACAGCGGTCCACAGGCGCCAGGGCCATGCCTCCGGAGTCAGGTTCAAAGCCACCGTCAAGACATGTCTGTACATGCCCGGCCTTGCCCAGGGATACGAGACAAAAATGAGGTTGGCACTAGATTGTTCGCCGTGCATATAAATATGGCGCAGGTGAATACAGAAGTAGAGTTACCCAATAAGTTGAAGCCTCACCCACGATACAACGTGCGGTGAAGTATGGCCTGTTTGGCCCCAAATAGAGCATTGAGACCGCGTGCGAATTAATAACTGAATTGTCAGAGTTTGGCGCTATACCGTCGAGTGCGACATATTTCTATTAAGTCAGTAATAGTCTATTTGTGTATAGTGTATCGTGCGGCTAAAGTTCTACAGTGACCAGCATCACCAACGCTTCCTCGTACCAGCTAGAGTGCGTATCCAGGCTGGGCTGCTTTCATGGCGCTTTCACCCGAGGAGACCTAGACGAGAACCGTGTGGACATGTACACTGGATTAATCTACCCGACGACTACATAGCCCTTTGCGGCTGGATTATATTTGTTTTGGTCCTGTGATTTATGGAGCGGAGAATCGCCGACGCCTACACGTGTGGGATTTACCCTGTGAGGAGCCACGTCGAGTCTGCGCCTCAGAGAGCCTGAGGCCGGCTAGCTTTCTTCACTGTGGAGCTACAGTCTACGGAGAACAGCTGTATTCGTCTGTGGATCAAGAGACTATTGCACCGTCTCCTGTACTTGGAGTCTCCTTAGTCATCGTTGACCAGACTCTCTACTACCGACAGATCCTCTACCCCTGCTGGCTTACAACCGGGGGGACCCTTCCAGTATCTCCCGCTATATATTACTAGTGTACCATAGATATAATTCCCTAAGATTCAGGTTGTATAATTACCTCCTGCGTAACCAGAGAATGGACATTCATTATTGATTTGCCTATGCACATTCCTTTGCCTTATAAGCGCATCCAAAGTAAAATAGAGAAGTATATTATGTACCTTTTGCTGCAATAAATACTTAATTACCACTTGGTGTGGAACCGATTCATTGTGGGAAGTGTTCATCATATTTATATATCATGTACTGTATGGCCAGTAATTAAAGTACATAAAGCGGTAGTGGTTTAATGATACCATACTTATCAATACAGTCAGGGAATTGTACCCCTCAGTTACAATTGGTCCTTCGAGCCGGAGGGTAACTAGTGTAATATTAATATAGTGGTATTAATATTGACATGGCCTATGATGAACACTCCACAAAACGGTTCTCCTAAAGTAGATCGCCCGCAGCGTAGACGGCAGAGACCTCAGTACTTAGAGGATTACGTTGCCAATATACTACCTAGCTTTCTACAGACGGTAAACGCGGAAAAAGTAGATAGTAAAATTATGTCCGACCCTATCGACCAGGCTACCCCGCCAATAGAGGCCCTAGTGGGTTCTAACGTAACTGACCAAGCTCACGGTAGGGACCAGGAGGGACCCGACATGACTTTACCCCCCGCCAAGACCGAAGAAGTAGTCCCCGGAGAGCTCCAGGATAAAGACAGCTCTCCAGGGATGGAACTCTACCCGCTACAAGAAGAGGAGAGCACCCCGGAGATGGATCTCCAGGACTCGCCACAGGCGAACAGATCTCCAACGAGTACTGCCAGGAGCGGATCACCTCAACCAGCGTCTTCCCCCAGCGAGGCGGACAAGATGCTGGCACAGGCATTCCTCGCCAGCCTAGCAGCCTCAACAGAGCGCGATCGACTCCAAGCACAGACGCTTAGTGAGCGCGAACATTCTTCCATGGAAAGAGAACGCCTTCAGGCGCAGCAACGGAGCGACGAAGATCGTATACGTCTAGAGATTAGACGCCTTCAGACGGAAGAGAATATGGTAAGGGACCGGGCCGAAGCCCAGCGCGCCGCCGCCGAAGCCCAGCGCGCCATTGTCGGTGCCCAAAGAGAAGCAGAGCGCGACCTCGCTCTCACCAAGCGCGAAGCCGAGCGCGACCGATTACAAGCGCAGATAATGGAGCAGCTGATCACCAGGGCAACACCCCCTCCCTCCGCACGGGGTTCCAGGGCCTCGTCAAGACAAGGGTCAAGGGCACCCTCCCCTACCCGATCAAGCGACCCTGAGCCCGACCACCAGAGAGAGCCTATACCCCCCTCCGAACCCCTTCCCCGACCGGTCCAAGTGAGACCCAGCTACAAGGAAGAAACGGTCTACACCGCGGAGAGGCTAAATAGACGACTACAGGATCTAGAGGACCTGCCAGAGGAAGAAGAAGAGGGAGAGGAGGAGAGTCAAGCCCGACAGCAGCACAGTACTCCACAGGACCAGGAGGTCCAGTACAGCCCAGGCTCTGCCCCCGCGGCTCTGCGCTACAGACCCCCGACTCAATTCACGGGCGAGCTTGACGCACGACCAGCCCCGAGGAACAGCACCTGGATACGCGGGCCATGGTACCCAGCAGGTACCAGCCCACCAAGAGGCGTAAGAGGAGACTCGCCTGGGAGGCCTCTCTTCCAACGCTCACCGATGTGCCAGCCATCCATGGCATCATACATTGGCACACCGACGTTTCCGGACTTCACCCACGAGAACAGAGCACAGTACACGGAGCTACGAATGTGCTTAGAGACAATGATGTCCGATGTAGCTGATGAACCGTACAAGTATGCTATCCTACTGAAGCACCTCAAGGTGCCCCGAGCGCACAATATAGCGCTGGCCTATGCCACCTCTACTACCCCATACACAGCGGCTCTAGCAGCACTCGACCAAAGATATGGACGCATATGGGACTACGTAATACAAGAGATAAGGCATATTGACCGCCTACCCCCAGCCACAGACAATCGCTCACTAGATGACCTGTCTATCAAGGTACAATCCCTGGTAGGGATGCTGGGGGCGCAAAGAGAAAAGGGTATGCACGAACTGTACGCGAACTCTAATGTCGAGAGGATTTTAGAGAAGCTTCCGCCCGCCCGACAAGAGCGCTTCAGGCGGCAAAGAGACCACCGTGATCCTAACGGTCCCGAGCCATCCCTCCTAGACCTAGCCGACTTCCTGGCGAGAGAAGTCAACAGCCTACGGTTGGATACGTTCATGCGGAGCACACCAAGCTCCAGAGAGGGACCTAGGAGAGCAAACGATGGCCGCAGATTGGTGACCGTCATGCACCAATCAGAATCAGTACTGAGCAGCAAGAACCACAGTACCCCCTCGATGAAAGAGAAGTGGAAGATGGTGTGCCCGTACTGCGAAAAGGAACACTGGTTGTCACAATGTGACACGTTCAAGAAGATGACCGCCGACGAGGTGAGTCAATGGATAAAGTCCAACCGACGCTGTTAACGATGTGCGCGCAGTCACATGGCAGCCGATTGCCGCTTAAAGAAGAGGTGTAGTCGGTGTGACGGAGCCCACCTAGATGTCCTACACGACAGTAACAGAAGAAAGCCTGCACCCTCAAGCAGCACAAAGGCAAGTGTTATGTACATTGACCCCGCCAGCAGCGGGGGCGCCCGGGTGCTCTTAAAGGTGGTCCGCGTAACACTGAGTTACCAAGATAAGGTCATGGACACTTACGCCGTCCTTGACGACGGGTCAGAGAAGACCCTTCTCCTCGCGTCCGCTGCGGCCCAGCTGGGGCTGCGGGGGAGCGAAAACCAGATGACGATTCGGACAATAAGAAGAGATCTAAAGACGATAAAGGGCGAGAATGTCTCCTTCACTATCGCAGCAAGCGGGCAGCCAGAGAGACGGTATAGGATTACTAACGCTTTCACCAGCCAAGAAATAGGCCTGTCGCAGTACACCTACCCCATCGCCAAGCTGATGGATAAATATGTGCACCTGCGTCAACTACCTATACCGCTCATAGACGGTGCCACCCTGACCCTGCTGATAGGCTCCGACCATGCAGACCTCATCGTCCCGATAGACCGGGTCCACACAGGGCCCAGAGGCTGTCCTGCAGCAGTCGAGACCCGCCTAGGATGGACATTACAAGGCCCCCTCGCTAAGTCTCTTAACCGAACAGCAGCCACTAACTGCCTCCACTCCAGAGTGACAGAAGAAGACACCACCCTCCTACAGCATGTCGAGAGGCTATGGACACTAGAGACAATGCCCTTTAAGAACGAAAAGAAAGACATTCGTTCCAAGGAAGACATTTACGCTATAGCCCTCCTCGAGCAGGGGACAAAGAGAGTCAAAGTCAACGGAGTGATGAGATACGCAACTCCACTCCTGAGGCGAGAGGGTATGCCTACCTTCCACGCCCCAAAAGAAGCGACGGAGCGGTATCTATTGAACACAGAGCGGCGCCTAGCCAGAGACCCCGCTCAAGAGACGGTGTACCGCGCTGAGATTAACAAGCTAATCACAGCGGGACACATAAAGAAAATTGACATTAAAGAGGCCGATCAGACGACCGAATCATGGTACGTGCCGCACCACAAAGTCCACCACAACGGCAAGGATCGTATTGTGTTCAACTGCAGCTACCAGATCGGATCACAAAATCTGAATAAAGAGCTCTTGCCCGGCCCAACACTCGGCCCCTCTCTACTAGGCGTGTTACTACGTTTCCGCCAAGACAAGGTGGCCATCAGCGGCGACATCAAAGGGATGTTCCTGCAGGTGAGACTAGTGGAGGAGGACAAGCCCCTGCTGCGGTTCCTATGGAGAGAGAGGATCGGGGATGAGCAACCAGCCATCTATCAATGGGAAGTCCTCCCTTTCGGAACCACATGCAGCCCATGCTGTGCTACGTTTGCACTGCAAAAGCACGTTGCAGAGGACCCAGCAGCTGATGAAGAGGTCCGACAAAGTGTAGGAAATAGTTTCTACGTGGACAACTGTCTGCAAAGCGTCTCGACGCCAGAAGAAGCCAAGGCCCTTCTACTCAAGCTCCGCGCCTCCCTGATCAAAGGCGGCTTTGATCTCAGGCAGTGGGCCAGCAGCGACCCGCAAGTATTGCGCAGCCTCTCCCCCGAGGACAAGGCAGCAAGCAGCGAGACCTGGATGGCGACCATCCCAGGAGAAGCCCAAGAAATGACATTAGGACTAGTCTGGCGCTTCAAAACAGACTCGCTCCATTATAAACACACACCCCTGACCAAGGAGCAGGGAAGGTCGACTGCACTACCGACCACCAGACGGAGTGTATACAGAACACTCGCCAGACAATATGACCTGTTGGGATGTATTCTACCTTACACCACCAGGGCAAAGATGATTGTAAGAGCGTTATGGGACAAGGACCAGGGCTGGGACGACCCCATACCCGAACACCTTGCATCCACATGGAGAGAGTGGGAGACGGAACTCAGCTCACTCCCAGGTGTCAACATACGCCGCAGCTACTTCCCACCCACAGTGAGGCCGGAGACGTGCCAGATGGACCTGCACGTCTTCAGCGACGCCTCCGAAGTAGCCTACGGTTCGTTGGCCTACTTGCGTGCCCGAGAGGAGGGAGGAGAAATACATACTGCTTTCATCCTGGCTCGCTCAAGAATAGCCCCACGAAAGCAACAATCTATCCCGCGTCTAGAGCTCTGCGCAGCCCTAGCAGGAGCGCAACTCGCCACGTTAATCCAACGTGAACTCACCATTCCGGTGCAAAGAACAATCTTGTGGTCAGACTCCACGACAGTACTCACATGGATCCGGTCTGATTCGTGCAGATACAAGGTCTTCGTGGGAGTCAGAGTCACAGAGATTCAAGATTTAACAGAAGTAGCAAGCTGGAGGTATGTGGACACAAAACACAACCCAGCTGACGTCATCACCCGGGGAATGTCCCTGGATGACCTCACCCGTCACAACCTATACAGTGACGGGCCAGAGTTCCTCAAGCTCCCGGAAGAAGAGTGGCCTACACCCACCCCACGGGAAGCGAGTAAAGAGGAGGCCGAAAACAAGAAATCTATGTTCTGTGGATTGAACACACTCGTCTCCACAGACCCCGACATAGACGATTGCCTCACCCTAGAGAGTGCGCAGCTAAAGACATTCCTGTGGCACCACCCAGAGATTCAGCTCACTACTGACATTACAGCAGCTGACTACGAAGAAGCAGAACTTCTTCTACTACAACGAGCCCAGAGAGACTCGTTCCCCGATGAGCTAGACTGTCTACAGGGAGCAAAGCCCGTCCCATCAGACAGCAGACTGCTCCACCTAGCCCCCGAGAGCGACGTCCATGGTCTCATCAGAGTGGGTGGTCGTCTGCGGAGAGCTCCAGACTTACCGGATGACGTCAAGTACCCGATAGTCTTAAACAGCCGACACAAGGTCACAGAGCTGATCATAAAGAAATACGACGAGGATGTGCATCACGCCGGGGCAGAGAGAGTCTTCGCGGAGATCAGACGTCGTTATTGGATACTGCAAGGGAGAGAAGCAGTGCAGCGCTTCCAGCGAACCTGTCTAGACTGTCGTAAGTGGCGAGCGCAGCCCAGTATACCCCGGATGGCTGACCTACCTCCCTGTCGCCTCCGACTCGGCGACAAGCCTTTTCACTCCACCGGTATGGACTGTTTCGGCCCGCTGTATATAAAGAAAGGAAGAGGAACCGAGAAGCGGTGGGGTATTGTATTCAAATGCATGACCACCCGAGCGATGCATATAGAACTCCTTCCAACCATGAGCACAGACTCATTCCTTATGGCCTTCCGAAGATTCACATCGCGGAAAGGCAAACCGTCTATATTATTGTCTGATCACGGGACAAACTTCAAAGGCGGAGAAAGAGAGCTGAGAGAGAGCTTCCAAGCTATGGGCCCAGAACTTAAGACCCACCTCGCTCCATCCCAGATTGACTTCCAGTTTAATCCCCCGAACGCACCTCACTTCGGTGGAACTTGGGAACGAGAAGTACGTTCAATAAAGACAGCCCTGTACGCCGTGCTTGGGGCCCAGACCGTGGCGGAAGAAGTCCTAATGACAGTCCTCACGGAGATCGAGGGAGTATTGAACTCAAAGCCCCTCGGTTACGTCTCAAGTGATGTAGCAGATGTCGACCCAGTCACCCCCAACACACTCTTGATGGGGCGGCTGGACCCCGCGCTACCACAGACAATGTACAGGCCTGAAGAAGCGAACGGCCGAAGAATGTGGAGGTACAGTCAAGTATTGGCTGACAAGTTTTGGAACAGCTTCCTACTCCACTATCTACCGTCTCTACAGACCCGCCAGAAATGGGTGAAAGAGAGAGACAATTTGACAGAAGGAACAGTCGTCATGATTATCGACCAGTCACTACCCCGAGCTATGTGGCCGGCTGGCCGCGTAAGCAAAGTGATCACCGGTGCCGACGGAAAGGTCCGAGCAGCCGAAGTGCTCGTCCAAGGACGGATCTACACCGACCCGTGGCGAGGCTAATAGAACTGCCAAGGCTCCCCGATACTATCGATGACGACCATGACCCCATGACTTTGTGAACTGCCCGACCCCTCACAACAGACATTGAGTAGTGGACAGTGCGGTTAATCTGTCTCTGCTTAGCTAATTAGGTGGGACTAATTAGGAGGCGGCTGTTACAAAGGATCAGATTAAACCGAATATATATATTTATTGATTGATATATATTGCATAGTATTTGTATATCGTTTGATATCCCTTGTATATTCCTTGTACATATACACGGAATATCCCTTTAGCCTAGTACAGACCATAATATTTCATTCTCCTATTGGACAGCGGTCCACAGGCGCCAGGGCCATGCCTCCGGAGTCAGGTTCAAAGCCACCGTCAAGACATGTCTGTACATGCCCGGCCTTGCCCAGGGATACGAGACAGAAATGAGGTTGGCACTAGATTGTTCGCCGTGCATATAAATATGGCGCAGGTGAATACAGAAGTAGAGTTACCCAATAAGTTGAAGCCTCACCCACGATACAACGTGCGGTGAAGTATGGCCTGTTTGGCCCCAAATAGAGCATTGAGACCGCGTGCGAATTAATAACTGAATTGTCAGAGTTTGGCGCTATACCGTCGAGTGCGACATATTTCTATTAAGTCAGTAATAGTCTATTTGTGTATAGTGTATCGTGCGGCTAAAGTTCTACAGTGACCAGCATCACCAACGCTTCCTCGTACCAGCTAGAGTGCGTATCCAGGCTGGGCTGCTTTCATGGCGCTTTCACCCGAGGAGACCTAGACGAGAACCGTGTGGACATGTACACTGGATTAATCTACCCGACGACTACATAGCCCTTTGCGGCTGGATTATATTTGTTTTGGTCCTGTGATTTATGGAGCGGAGAATCGCCGACGCCTACACGTGTGGGATTTACCCTGTGAGGAGCCACGTCGAGTCTGCGCCTCAGAGAGCCTGAGGCCGGCTAGCTTTCTTCACTGTGGAGCTACAGTCTACGGAGAACAGCTGTATTCGTCTGTGGATCAAGAGACTATTGCACCGTCTCCTGTACTTGGAGTCTCCTTAGTCATCGTTGACCAGACTCTCTACTACCGACAGATCCTCTACCCCTGCTGGCTTACAACCGGGGGGACCCTTCCAGTATCTCCCGCTATATATTACTAGTGTACCATAGATATAATTCCCTAAGATTCAGGTTGTATAATTACCTCCTGCGTAACCAGAGAATGGACATTCATTATTGATTTGCCTACGCACATTCCTTTGCCTTATAAGCGCATCCAAAGTAAAATAGAGAAGTATATTATGTACCTTTTGCTGCAATAAATACTTAATTACCACTTGGTGTGGAACCGATTCATTGTGGGAAGTGTTCATCATATTTATATATCATGTACTGTATGGCCAGTAATTAAAGTACATAAAGCGGTAGTGGTTTAATGATACCATACTTATCAATACAGTCAGGGAATTGTACCCCTCAGTTACAGTAAGTGTACAGTAAAAGTGTAAAATTGTACAATGTCGGTTTAAAAGTAAAAGTCCAGGAAGATAGTACCGTCACCCTGTGCTCAGTGATGCAGTGAGGCACAGCGATGCATTGTAAAGTCTGATGGCTGTCGGAATGAAGGACTTCCTGTGCCGTTCAGTGCTACATCTTGGTAGTCTTAGTCTAGCACTGAACATGCTCCTTCTATCAGCCAAGTCTGTGTGTAGTGGGTGGGAGGGGTTGTCCCTGATGGCATGGCGTGTTCACTGTGTTCACCATGTTGTAAGTGGAAGACCGTTAGCCTCAGTGGCTTCAAGACGCATTTGGCTGGTTGCCTAGCAATGGTGTCCTCACTCACAACTACAACCCACTTTAAGTCGAGACGAAGACAAATTCACGAGTTACATTCGATGTTGATATAGTTTTGCTGTTGTTAAAACAAATCTCCATTAACTTCAATCCATCAAGTAGTTCTACAGTTACTTGGATTCTACGTTCGCTGTGGAGAAGAGAAAAAAAAGATCTTCATGAATTCAAGGCATCACAGGGTGAGTAATTATATATATATATATATATATATTACGCTGCTGGTCAGTATGACTTACTACCATAGTGTCTGCATACCTGTATCACTGTACATAATAATACTTCAACTCTGTACATACATCTGATTAGCACTATTACTCAGTAGTACTGATTTATATACCCAGCTTATAATCACCTGTACATTGTATATTACTATTGCACTACCGTTACATTTTGCATTCTGGTTGGATGCCAAACTTCTTTTCGCTGTACTGTACTTGTGCTGTATGATGACAATACATTTGAATCTAATCAAATCGAAATCTAATTTCTGGGTGAAATGCTCCTTTAAGATTATACACAACTTTGTTGATGTCCGCTGGCGTCTCCCTGCAGGACACGACATACTACACATTCTGTCCTGTGTGGGAGCTGGTTCTGTTTCCTGACGGGGGCCACGAACATCCACAACACCAGGATTTAGTGCCTCTATGTTATCACACATTAACACTTTGGATGCCAGCGACGTCATAACTCGTTTTATCAGACCCCCCCATTGAGTGCCGACCGACGCGAAATGTTGTTTGTTTGCTGTATTTTTTTTATTGGCGATTTCATCAATCGAGCCATGGGTTAGTGCTGCAGAGTCTCTCTGAGCTCAATTGGGAAGATACCGCCCCCTATCGTCTCTCCCTGTGTAACTGCACCCCATCAGCTCAGACTGATACAGGGGGAGTGGTCAGTTTGCTCATTTTATTTTTCCGTCGAGGCATCTGAAGAGACCAAGTGATCGCCGGCCCTCAGAACAGCGACGATTATGTATTTACAGTACCAACACTGTAATCAATAAGCGTGATCGATATTTGGAATGGCGATCAGGAATTGGAATAATCTTTTTGGATAACATCTGATCTCAGGTAAGGAATCTATTTTACCAGTCTTAGGATAATCAGACCTGTTTTCACAGAGATTTCAGCGTTTGCCCTATGTGTGATGTGGCTGTTTGGCTGTGATCGCTGATGAGGAAATAAGAGAATCGATTTTTCAGATCGCCTCTATAGCGTGCATACGTAGACATATACTATCGATAATCTAGCGTTTATTTGAAAACTATTCATAAATAGGCCGAAAAATTACAACGTTTTTGTGTATTCTAGAATATTCCAGTAAATGCCGTTTATGGGGGAATATTTCAATTTTCCGAAAATATTCGAGAGAACGATAGCTTTTCGAAATGCTATAAAAAGGATATGAACCTATTAAAAAACAATCCGTTTCGACAATGTTGACTGCAAACAAGTCATTGATAAGCGACAGGCAGATTAGACACATAGCCATAATTTAAAACATAGATTATGCATTTTTAACACTAACATTGAAGTGGATGATGGCATTCAACCCGGTAAAAAGGTAAACAAGGTCAGCACTGATAGTGTTAAGGGCTGTACCGAATGTAATTTTTTTAACATTCAAAGCTTCTATTGAAGTATTCGAACGAAGCATCGACTGTCTGTCGTCATATTTTATTTTATAAGATTTATATCTTCAAACTAAATCCTCAATTTGAATAAAGTGATTAATCTGATTAAATTAGTCATTTTTTTCCATTAAATAAACTTTCTTTAATGAATATAACTCATCAGTTTCGTCAACATAAATAATCCAATAAGGGCACAGTTGGTACGAAAGTGATGGTGACATCTTGATTAGATGAAGTGCCGAGTGCCAAGCGGATGCAGATAGGCTACATCATTTATGATAAATGTTTTATTTAAATTTTTATGATGAGTCATATACTATAATAGTATAATACTATAATATTAGTGTAGCCTAATATTTATCTGCAACTGTGAACAAAAAACATACGGTTATCCTATAACCATAGTTATATTATCGTACTTGGCCATCGCATCCCGCTCTTAACCCTATCGAGATATACCTCATCTCATGTACCTATGGTACTCCACTAACGAAAAACAAATACGCCCCCACACCTGCCGGGTCCCGCCCCTATGGAGGCGTAGCCTATAAGACACTAGGCATGGTCACCAAACACTCTTCCTCTATTTCGTTTCCATCATAACGGTCTATATCTATACATATCCATTACCTTTATACCTGTATCACTGTACATATGAATACTACAACTCTGTACATACATCTGATTAGCACTATACTCAGTAGTACTCATTTATATATTTTATACCAGTTTACTCACCTGTACATTGTATATTACTATTGCACTTTACTGTTATATTTGCACTCTGGTTGGATGCCACACTTCTTTTCGTTGTACTGTACTTGTGCTGTATAATGCGAATACATTTGAATCTAATCTAATCAAAAAGAAAAAACAGACACAAATAGCTAAGCATACAGTATACATTTTGCCAATCAGTAGAATCAGTTTTCCCCTCACAGATTATAAAACACGAGATAGTCCAAGAGAGCTGCTCATTGACTCCAGATCAGCATTCCTAGATCATAATTCGTACCACTGACAGACATGCCCAGGTTCGGGAAAACAACATCCAAGGTGGGGCGTGGGGCGGCGTGGCTCAGGGGTAGAGCAGGTTGTCCAATGATCGAAGGGTTGGTGGTTCGAATCCCGCTCAAGCCCATGTCCATCCCACTGCCGTTGTGTCCTTGGGCAAGACACTTAACCTACTTGCCTCGTATGAATGTGTATGCATGTGAATGAATGTTGGTGGTGGTCGGAAGGGCCGTAGGCGATGATTATTCGCCACGCTTCCGTGAGTCTGCCTCAGGGCAGCTCTGGCTGCAATTGTAGCTTACCACCACCGGTATGACTGTGTATGAACGAATAATGGACTCTGTGAAGCGCTCTGGGTCTCATGAAGAGCGCTATATAAATCCAAGTCATTATTATCATTATCATTAAGGTACGGTAGCACTCACCAACTTAGAGAAACAGCCAGGACAGGGACAGCATCCCAGTTTCACCAAGTTATTTTGGCCCTCGAACAGTCCTCCCAGTCACATGTGAATGATTCAGCCACTATGAAGCAACTATATAGATCACATGACATTACTACTACATTCGTGCTCTGACGAAGCCTAACTAGGCCCAAACGTTAGCATGTTTTGTTCGATGGCCAAACTTGGTGAAACCAGTCCCTGTCCTTTCTCTCAAAGTTAGAGAGAGTGAGTATACTACTGTACCTCCTTGGATGTTGTTTTCTGAAGAATAAGAGTTTCTTTCTGGGAAGGCGTGTCCAACTCCTCCTCTACATACAAGCGCAGGGCTGTGGGAACATAGGGCTGTGGGAACACGAGGCTGTGGGAACACGGGGCTGTGGGAACATAGGGCTGTGGGAACATAGGGCTGTGCGAACATACATACGTGTATAGGCACGTTCCCACTCCAAGATACTACTCAACTACACCACTAGGTGGCGGTGGTGCTACTTACGGATGGAGGAACCGGAGGAGCCTCCGCGGAGGATCTGGTTGAGCACGTCCTCTGTGTCGCTGGTGCTCGCCAGGCTGTTCCTCATCTGCATCATGGACAGCTGGGAGCACAGGCTGGGCTGGCGGTCCATCTTCTTCACCGCCTGAAGGGACAAAAGCATCGCCATTGTTACCACGTTACCACAAATCCACCGTTTATAAAGTCACATGTTGTGAAATTTTATGATTTGGTTTATTATAAAATTATGCAAATAATGTGCAGAGCTAAAAGCAAAGTTACTCCCGGACGGTGTGCAAAGGTTTTTTTTTTCAATAGATGAAAGAAAATATGATTTGAGAGACATTTGTATTTAAATGTACTGTTCAAAAAGCTAAGAAAGGGGTTAAAAGGAGGTGTAGTTGGGGTTAACTTGTGGAACAATGCTGATATACATTTAAGAATGAGTCATTCGCTTTTGGTTTTTTAAGAAAATGGTTTGTATAGCTATTTTTGAAGATTACAAATGTGAATAATTATTTTGTTATTTTCTTTTAGAATACTGTTTTGGAGTCTTTGTTAAGAATATAGGCATATATAAGCATTATGCTTCAGTCTGTACCTTTTCAGTCACTGCCTGAATCAAAGATTGTTAAATGATTATGTATATATATATATATATATATATATATATATATATATATATATATATATATATATATATATATATACCGGTATATATATATATTAGGGCTGTCAGTTTATCGCGTTAATTAGATTAATTAATTGCACAGCAAATTATCGCGTTATGAAAATTAACTCAAAATGAATTAGAAAAAAAAGAAAAAAATGTTTTTAATCTCATTAATTCCATAAGAATGTAGAATAAACAGTTACAGACTTTTTTTTAAATGGGCCATTTGCATGTTCTTGGTATCTGATTCTAGGGATATCTATGGATCTCAGGTCATGTATTCCCAGTGTCAGAAATACTGTGTCTGTTACTAGGCTTGAGTAAATTGTAATGAACCAAATGAGAATATCAATTACATTTCTATTTTCTATTTTATAAAATGTTTGACTGTGAATAACACCATGCTAAAATTGACCAGACCTGAAAAATCTAAGCAAATGAATAAATGGAAGATGATTAAACAGAAGATTTTGTAGATACAGTACTGAATTCTGCCATCCGGACACATGCAATTTGAAATATGATTATAGAATATAGAATATCAGGCCTAAAATGGTTATGCGATTAAAATGCGATTAATTAGATTAATTCATTACAATCCTGTAATTAATTAGATTAATTTTTTTAATCGCCTGACAGCACTAATATATATATATTGTATTGTGTGATGACTGAATAAACTACTACTACTACTACTGATTTGATTTGATGTTTTTTTATTTTCGTGTCTTACATACAGTATATAATAATATACTTGACAAATGACATATAGACCAAGATGGCCACAAGAAAAAGAAAATACAATAAAACGTAATATAACACAAGCTGTATGCAATGTATGTAAACAAAGAAACAAGAGGAATTCATATACAATTATATGGGATATAGTGTGTTTTGTCTCAAGTGCCATGCTTTCTCCAAAAATCCTGCAAAACTGAAGATGTCCTCCACAAAAAAAAAACTCAACATACAACTCTCAGAGTGCCAAAACAAATCCGGATTTACAATTTAAATGTTCTCAAATAAAGCCCTCCTCAAAGCGGTGTACAAACTACTACTACTACTACTATGGTGACGTGTTATCTGAACACGTGCCGTGTGATCGGTGATTAAGTGCCTATAGTGTAGGAGTTAAGACTCCCTTCCCCCACCTCTCTTTGATCTCCCTCACCCATCTTTCATTCCTACTGTACCCCCATGCCCATCCCTCATTCGTAACCCCAACAAACCCTCCCCCACTTTTCCATAATGTTCCCAAAGTGTCACGACACCCCTATAACGTTGTTTTTTCCTGTGGCCCCCACCCCTTCCAGTTTTGTATGTATAAAGATGTTCCAAGATCCGGGGGGGGGGGGGGGTCTGTCGGTGGTGATATAGCTAAGCACTTCGTTGAGCGTCATCCAGCCTAACTCTTACTATTTTGTATTGATACTTTGATTGAGTTAATAAATCGTATTGACCTGGTCTTTTTTGACTGAGTAAGTTTTTTTTATTTCCACCACACTAGGAATGACGTTAACAGAGCCTAGGTATAAATATTATTCAACTTTGGATTCTTTGGGAAGCAGCAGTTAGAAAATGGGTATTTGAGAGTCACATTTGAGAGTGTACCGGATCTCCTCTCTGGTAAACAAGAACACCCTGAAGACTCTGGCAGGAGCACTCATTCAGGGGTACTACGACTATGCTTGCACCTCATGGTACCAAAGCACCTCAAAGGCGCTAAAAACAAAATTACAAACATCTCAAAACAAACTGGTCAGACTACTGCTTGACCTTACTCCTAGAACCCACCTCACCCCTGCCCACTTTGACAACCTAGGATGGCTTAGAGTAGACGACAGAGTACAACAACTTGCAATGGGCCTGGTCTACAAGATACACTACACGACCAAGGTACCCATGTACATGTCAAAATACTTCCCAAAGGTCAGTGAATACCACGATCACAACACCAGAGGGAGCTCCACAAATCATGTTAAACCCAGATTCGGCTCAAATAAGGGACTAAACACGTTTCGCAATTATGCCACATCAATGTGGAACGCCCTACCCAAAGCTGTAAAGGAATGTGGATCACTACCCACTTTCAAAACCTCTCTCAAGGGACACCTACGGGAGACTGCAATTCAACACTGGCCCCTGTAAATATCCTAACCCAACCCCCTCCAATGTACAGTCATTTACCTAGTATGGTTTTGTCAATAGTTCAATGTACAATTGTGTTTGTTTGTACAGTGTCTCCTCCCCCCCCCCCCCCTCAATGTACAGTGTTACTTGTTTATACAGTGTGCCCCCCCCCCCCCCCCCAACCACCTCCAATGTAAATTACCCAGTATGGTTGTCAATATCCCAATGTACCCAACCCCCCCCACCCAACCTCCTCCAATGTACAGTTTCTACGTCAAATGTATATACTCCCTTTTCTTGACTCCTTCTGTATCACAAACAGTACTGTATTTGCAAATCTGGTATGTCATAAATGTATAGATGTAGCAGTACTGACTATCTGTATGTCATGTATGTCATATATGTCTATATGAATTGAAAATGGGGGACCCTGATGGAAACAAGACAAACGTCTTTCTCAGGTCTGCATCCCCTTAACAATTGTATGTATTGAGCCGTACTGTATTGTACCCATTCTGCAATCTGTTAAATAAAGTTTTCATTCATTCATTCATTCACACACTTTGTTTCTCACTCTTAGGCAGTAAGAGAGTTTTATTTTAAATGTTGTGATGTTAGAATAGAATAGAGTAGAAATACTTTATTCATCCCAAAGTAAATTTGGCACTACAAATCGCTCACAGTAAACGTTTAGGTAGACAAAACAAAAGTCACGAATAAGAATAACAATAAGCCTAAGAATAAAATACGGTCCGGGATATACATTTCCTATGTTACATTCTAATATAAAATATACAGTAAAAATATACAGAAATATACAGTAAGTGTAAATGTGTACTATGTCGGTTTTAAAGTAAAATAAAAGTCCCGGAAGATAGTACCGTCACCCTGTGCTCAGTGATGCAGTGAGGCACAGTGATGCATTGTAAAGTCTGATGGCTGTCGGAATGAAGGACTTCCTGTGCCGTTCAGTGCTACATCTCGGGAGTCCATAAGTCTAGCACTGAACATGCTCCTTCTGTCAGCCAAGTCTGTGTGTAGTGGATGGGAGGGGTTGTCCCTGATGGCATGGAGCTTAGCAAGGCTCCTCCTCTCCGCCACCACCGCTAGAGAGTGATGTTGTAAGAGAGGGGCAGCTGTGCTTCCTTCTGCCCCTTCTCCAACTCATCCATGTTTGTTCTTCTACGGATGAAGACGGACTCATTTGTTTACGTTTACATTTTGTCTTCACTGTGATTTGTATGTTTGTTGTGTTCGAGATGAATACAAATCTAATAGAAATCTCCATCATTATCATCACTGTTGTCTTTATCATAACCATCACCATTATCGTGTTCATCGTGACCTTTGCCACGTGTTTGTGTGACCCCCCCCCCCCCCCCTCCTCTTATCTGATAACAGAACCGACCTTGTCGCTGAGCGTGGGGTCATTGAGAGAGTACAGCTTGTTGGTGATGTCTTTGCCAATGAGGTATCTGAACACCTCGTTCAGGAAGGTGTCTGACTCCAGGAAGTAGGTGAGTCTCTCGCGGGACCAACACAGGAACTTACAGTTCTCCTCCGCCATGATGGTCACCTGTCAGAGCGGCGTGTCCGACAACCAATAGAAACACACAAAGAGGAAACCGTCACAAGGGAGCGTAGTGCGTCAGTGTTTCAAGCACATTTGGGATACACCCAGAGAGTGACTTGTGTTTTTAAGCAGTGTAGTATTGTGCAGAGGATGGAGGTTAGTGCACTTCTGCTCAGCTAACATTATTAGGTCGAACGGGCACAATTTTGGAACCAATTTCAGATTCAGATCACATTCAGATTATTTTATTGTCACAGCTTTTTTTAAATGTACATTATATTCAGCATGAGATGCTTGTTTTTCCCGGCTCCTCGCCCACAGTAGATTTGTAAACAACAATATACAATGATCTATAAAAATTGAGACATGTATTTTATGAAAATAAATAAATACATTATTAATTCATATTAAATAAAGTAAAATAAAAAATAAAGTGTCTGGTCCTGGTCTTACCTGGAACGTAATCATCTGACCCCAGTCTTACCTGGAACTTGTCCCCCCTGTGCATTTCCGTGGATCTGAACTCTGGAGAGTCGATGAAGGCGTTGGTGTATATGTTGTGGAGGAAATGGCCTCGATATGACACCTTCATCCTGTCATGAAATAACTTGGGAGTCAAAACCCTGATGCATCTCAAAGAAACACAAATACACAAAGCAAAGCAAGCTTTCTAAAAGTGCTCAACCTTCTCAATGTGATGTTTTCTTGGGGCCAAATAGAAATAGAGAGGATTATCTCTTTATTGCCATATTTATTATACAGTATATTTATTCTAACATATAATATGACCGATAGGGCATACAGACCCTCACCTGCACCTTTGTTTACACACTTTTTTTTTATATTCAGAGTTAATGGGTCTCATTCCCGAACGAAGTTACGACAAAAAAATTCGTCTTAGCCAGATTTCGGCCCATTTAAGACATATTAGGGCTGGGAGCGGGAGTCCCCAAATTTTCCTGAGATCAGATTTGATCGTGGCTGAGAGCAGATTTAAGAGTGCTGAGGAGCACTCTTAAATCTGCTCTCAGCCACGATCAAATCTCATGATTGATTGACTAATTTAAAATTTCATTATAACTTGACAGACTGTGTTCTCATAGTGATTCCTTCACGTCAACGCTACAGGCCTCCTTGGAATTAATTACTTAATCATAATTAAAATAAATATGACAATATTTGTACGATAAGAAATTACGCATTTGATGTCGGAAAAATAAATAATATGGATTCATCTGATCACAGGGCAGCTGCTTAACCATATCTGAACCAGCTATTTTGGACAAATGTATAATTACTTTAATTACTCAGATATTCAAACACAATTATGCAATTATTGTGAAATGATTGAAAATAATAATTATTTAATGCCTTCTGTGGAATTTGTATTTCTTATTTGTTACACATCTGTTTTAATGATTAATTATATACATTTGAAAGAATGCAGGTCAACATGCAATGTATCCCATTGATTGGTATACAATGGGACAGACCTTTGTTTGATTGATTGATTGATTGCTTGATTGAAAACATTATTAACAGATTGCAGAATGGGTACAGTACAGTACAGCTCAATTACACAAGGGGATGCAGACCAGAGAAAGAATTTCGTCTTGTTTACATCAGGGTCCCCCATTTTCAATTCATCATAACATATATGACACACACGACACAGATAGACAGTACTGCTACATCTATACATTTATGACATACCAGATTTGCAAATACAGTACTGTTTGTGATACAAAAAGAGTCCAGAAAAGAGAGTACATTAAGACGTAGAAACTGTTGGAGGAGGTTGGGTAGGAGGGGTGGGTGGGGGATAGACTTACACTGTACAAGCAAAACTGTACATTGGAGGGGGTTGATATAGCTATAAACCTGCATTCCTTCGAATATATCATTAATCAATTAAACTTATATTGAAATACACTATATAGCCTATACACCAACACTGAAATGACAGTGGATAAATAAATAAGAACTAAAGCTAATCGGTGGAAATAGACTGAATTAATATTCCATAACAAGTCTTGTGTGCGCCTACGAATGAACAGTAGCCTATAGGCTTAATTATGGAATAATAAGCCATACTGTGTTCATTCATTACGCCCGCCGGAGGCTATATATTATATTTCATTCATTCATTCATATACAGTACTGCGCGTGTGTGTGTGTGCACGCGCGCTGCGGCAGGTGTACCGCGAGCTGTATATGATGCCAATACATTAATCTAATCTAGTTTTGATGGCGCACAAGCGTGATTACGAAACCTAGCCGCATTTCTCGGAGACGCTCTCTGATTGGCACTGACTGACTCTAGGTTTCGTAATCACGCGGCTCGCAAGACTCGCAAAGCACTTCCGCCATTCCATTTGCACACAGCTGCGTCACTAGTTGCCTTATAAGGAGCTCTGGAGGCGTTGTTTTGTATGCAAATGACGCGCTTTCGAGTTTAAGACATAATGCCATTCTCCAAGCAGATATCAGATCATATAATTTGTGCGACCTTTTCAGCCACTTAAGACATATTACCAGCATGTTCAGGACTCAGAGTGAACTTGTCATTGATTATGTCTCAGTGGTTCCAAGATAAGTCTTCCAGAATATATCTTTGAAAAAATGTCGGGAATGAGACCCAATGATATTGTTTACACTGTTTACCTTTTCTCATATATATATATTCAGATCAAATTGTATTGCCTATATTTATGTCTACTATTACCCTGTCCATACCTGTACCTCCCCTCCCCCATGCTGCTATCACATTTTCCTGCATTTTCCCAAGGGGATCAATGAAGGAATATCTTAACTTATCCTATCCTATCCTATTCTATCCTATCCTATCTTAAAGGGGAACTATCTTATAAATGGCCTTTTTGAGTGTTTAGCATTGTTTCCTAGCTATGTGAACTTATATTAATATGATCTATGTCTCAAAATTCTCATATTGGCGCATTCTTCCAATTCTCCTCTCACAATATTCACCCTCACTGAACTGAGTCATTTGAAAATGTGCGCGATATGTGATGTCAGAGAGACACCGCTGCATGTTAATGTTCAGGTGAACCAGAATGTGCACAGTGGTTTAGGAGCCCAGGCTCAAAACAGCTTGAGATCTTGAGGTAGAAAAATGCTGTTTTTGAGGACTTGATTAGAAATACAAAACAATGAATAAAAAAAATATATATATTACAGAGGTGTTCCATAGACTCACAGGAATTGTGTAAAAGTGCCCAAATAGTGAAAGAAATAGTAAAATAGTTCCCCTTTAACTGATCTTATCTTGTCTTGTCCTGTCCTATCCCATCCCATCCCATCTCATCCCATCGCATCCCATCCCATCCCATCCCATCCCATCCCATCCCATCCCATCCCATCTCATCCCATCCCATCCCAAATTCAGCTGCCAGGGTTCTAACCCGCACCAAACCCTGGCAGCACATCACCCCCATCCTCATCCAGCTCCACTGGCTCCCCATCAAATCCCGCATCACCTACAAAACCCTCCTGCTCACCTACAAATCCCTTCACGCCCTGGCACCTCAGTACCTCACTGACCTCCTCCACCCCTACACTCAGTCACGGTCCCTGCGATCCACGGACACTGGTCAGCTCTCCATCCCCCGAACCAGACTGCGGACGTTCGGGGACAGAGCTTTCAGTGTGGCAGCTCCCACCCTCTGGAACTCCCTCCCCGCAGAACTCCGCACCACCCCAACTCTGGCCTCATTTAAAAAAAACTGCTCAAAACCCACCTCTTCAACCTGGCCTTCAACCCCTAACTTTCTCACTTTATATGTATGTGTTGTGTCTGTCCACTATGTTCGTTGACTTGTTATCTCCCCCCCCCCCCCCTTATGTAAAGCGACCTTGGGTCCTCTGAAAGGCGCTATATAAAACGAAGTATTATTTATTTATTATTTATTATTATCCCATCCCATCTCATCCCATCCCATCTCATCCAATCCCATCCCATCCCATCCCATCCCATCCCATCCCATCCCATCCCATCCCATCCCATCCCATCCCATCCCATCCCATCCCATCTCATCCCATCCCATCCCATCCCATCCCATCTCATCTCATCCTGCTGTATATACAGCCATAGAGTACGGAGTGGCAAACAGTACCTACTTTCCTTTCAGTAGAATGCTGAGGCGCTCGTCCACGGAGGTCTTGTCCTCGGCGGCGTACACCTGGCCCTTCTTCAGCGTCTGGATGGTGCAGAACTGGCCGGTGAGCCTCTGGAACAGGGCCTCGCGCACGTGGAGCGGCTGGAACATCCGCTTGTAGAGCGACCGCAGCTCCCTGTCAATTTTAATCTGACAGAACCCACAGGATTACAGTTTTCGGTTATCCTTGTTGTTGTAGCCAATTTAATGATTTTCTGCAGTTACGTTATTGTATGAAGGCACCGTGTCACCATGAAAGTGTTGACCAATTAGCTGGCAGTGGGCACAGGAGGCGGGGCTCAGATGTGCTCAGGCACAGCCTATATGTATGTGTTCACAGGTGTGCAGCGGGAGGGAATTGGGTAATTATCACAGGGAAGCCACACTGTCTTTTTACCGTGCGCGTTTTGTTTTGTTTTCAGTTATATTGAGTCACTTTTTGGGTTTATTTTGTAGCAATTATCCTGTGTTTAAATTCCAGTTTAAACACAGAGTTTACAGTATGCTTATATTTGTCCACACTGCAAGTACGAATAAAAACTCTCAAGCGTACTCAAGGAGAAGACATAATTTTATTATCAACAAGCACCACGCGTTGGAAAGAGCTTCACCCAGTATTCCCTCACTGGCATCTTTTCTTGTTAGGTTGCCCTTACACTTGTGTTACACCATGTCACTCATACTCCATGAGAGATTTACATTTCAATTCCATGTGGACGACCTCGGCTCCGAGTTGCGACAGAAAATTGGCTTCCTGTACAGCAGTGGTCACCAACCCGTCGATCTTGATCGACTGGTCGATCTTTGAGACTGTCCCTGTAGATCTTTCCATGGAAAAAAAAAGATTTTTTTTTTGTTTCTTACCCTGAGAGTCCACATTACAGTTCTACTTTATAAAATGCTAATTGTAAATATGTTTGTCAATGTTAATAATATGAGAAAGTCCACATTACAGTTCTACTTTTGTTCTGATGTGAAAAGTGATGCTGCACTTAGCACTGACTGCACTTAGCACTGACTGAGAAAGTACACATTACAGTTCTACTTTATAAAATGACAATTGTAAATATGTTTGTCAATGTTAATAATATGAGAAAGTCCACATTACAGTTCTACTTTTGTTTTGATGTGAAAAGTGATGCTGCATAAGATGACTGCACTTAGCACTGACTGAGAAAGTACATAATAGTTCTACTTTGACGTTTTAATGTTGGACCAAAGCATTGCATGTAATTAGAATACAGGCAAATAAAAGTCATTTAGTTTAAAGTACAATCTTGGCTGTCTTTTTCTCTCAACGCTTCAATAGGTAGATCTTGCCTTCACCAAAAACAAAAAGTGATCTTGGGCTTAAAAAGGTTGGTGACCACTGCTGTACAGAAACAGAACCAGCGTTCCTTTGATTAGTAGGAGGAGAGTTGTTGAAGCAGTTTTTATATCAGTCTTTTAGTCTAATCAGATATTTATAGGCATGCTGCGGCCTCAATTCTTAAATCCCTGGTCTATCACTCTGCCCTCAGATTCGTCACTAACGATGTATACGTCATCACTGTGTCCTTTATGAGAAGGTTGGTACTTGGTCCTCTCATTTTTAAGGCCCTTATTGGTAAGCTACCTCCTTATACTACATCATTATTGGTAAGCTACCTCCTTATACTACATCATTATTGGTAAGCTACCTCCTTATACTACATCATTATTGGTAAGCTACCTCCTTATACTACATCATTATTGGTAAGCTACCTCCTTATACTACATCATTATTGGTAAGCTACCTCCTTATACTACATCATTATTGGTAAGCTACCTCCTTATACTACATCATTATTGGAATGGAATTTTGGAACCTATGGTACCCGTTCTAGTGACTGGCTGGTCCTTAAGGTCCCTCTAGTTTGCTCTGAACAGGGTAAATCTGCATTTTGCTATGAGGCCCCTCTAGTTCATGGAATGAACTCCAACAGTCCTTACAGCTTGAGATTCTCCCCTTGATCTCCAACCTTTGTCGATCAAGTTGTTTGACTTGCTTTTTGCCTCGTCTTGCCGTCTTATTGTTATATGCTGCGTGATTTAATATGCTTTATGTATGCTTATTTCTGTATGTGCACTCGACATGACTGTAAATGAGGGAAACCTCAGTTGCCTTTCGAGTTTAAATAAAGGTTTGAAATTAGGGCGGCTGGGTAGCGCAGCGGACTAAGCGTCTGCCTACCACCGCAGAGACACTGGTATCGAATCCAGCTGTCAGCGGTACCTCCGGCGTGGTCGGTCGTCCATACTAACACAATTGACAGTGTTAGAGGGTGGGAAGCCGGCGGGGTGTGTATCCTGGTCGTTGTAAACAGCGACTCCTACAGGTCGGTCGGGGCGCCTGCTCAGCGAGGAAGGGAAAATGGGGGAAGTAGTGTGATCCTCCCACGCGTTACGCTCCCCCAGTGAGAGTCCTCGCTATCAGGTGAAAAGAAGCGTCTGGCTGACTCCCCACATGTATCGGAGGAGACATGTGATAGTATCTATCAACCCTCCCTAGACCGGCAAGTGGGGGGCAAATGCGCGCAATGATCAGGAAGGGGGTGGGGGGGAATTGGCATAACGTATAAATTGGGATGGGAGAAAAATACAGAAAAAAGGGGAGAAAAAGTAGATTAAAAAAAAATAAAGGTTTGAAATTGAAATACTATCGAGGACTTTCGCTTCCTCTCCTGGAGTGAAATACGCCGCCCCCTGAAACGGTCTCGCCACTGCAATCGAGCAGAATCCAATCCGCACCTTGACTCCCGGTTGAAGGGCGGTGTTTCTGAGGAGTGAGTTTAACAGACCGTTAAAGTTCTCCAACTCTGTGACACTTGTTGTAGACTAACCGTATCATCGAAGTGGGTGGCCTACTTGAAAACACGCATTCACACTGTTCTCGACGAAGGTAAGGAGGGTTGGGTGGGCATGTAATTTGGTTCCCCTGTCTTGTTATGAAAAGCAGTGGTCTCGTTATAACAAGCGGTGGTCTGATTCTGTCATCTGTATGGACGCCTCTTTCTTACTTATTCCCCCAGTGGCACCTGTGAATTTAAAACCCTGCATCTCATTAGGACCAAGCCCAGGAGGCTCCTTACACACACAGGAATGGGGAAAAATAAATGAATAAATAAATAAACCCCACGCCTTAAATGGGCACTGGCTGATTTATGCAGATTTTTATTTGCATATAATCTCACACACGTCCAAAAACTCTCAACAGTACTGTAACGTCCTCGGTTAAAAGGATGACTCACAGAGGCTGTTGTTGTTTCTCACGTTCGTTTATTTCACCATTAGCATAGGTTACACTGTACCAAGTCGGGGTGCATCACCTCTGCTTGCCAAACATAGTCTCGTCTCCAAACGTCCCATACACCAAGAGAGCGCACCCTATAGGTGCCACACCCTCTTATACCTTCCCCCAGGTCAGCCCCCGCCCCCTCCTGGGCTCGCACGACCAATAGCGTCGCCGCCAGCCCCAGGTTGGTAGAGTGCAGAGTGACAGCTCGGCCGACCAATCACCCAAATCCCAGGGTCGCTACAGTACATTAGTTTGAATATGGCCACCAGTGATGGTATCGGGGGACATTGAATCCTTGTGTTGTGTTAATTACAGCTCAATGAAATGAGGTGGTAACAGTCCCTATAAGACAAGGTATTGCTATTTTTGTCATCTACATCATTTCACGGAGATGTGGGCGAGAAGGCGCGACAGTGTAGCTCGGGAGGTAGAGCAGTCGTCTGGTAATCCGGAGGTTCCCAGTTTGATTCCCGCTCGTCCCCGGGCAGGTTGGCACCTTGCATGGTCGCCTCTGCCATCGGTGTGCGAATGGGTAAAATGTGAGGAACAAATTGTAAAGCACTTTGGATAAAAGCGCTATATAAATGCAGCCATTTATCATTTAGATGTAATTAGCACAATACAAGGATACAATGTCCCCGGTGGCCATCTTCAAACTAATTTACTCTCAATAACTGTCAAACTAAATTAATGTGTGCAAAACTGTTAAGAGTTTTTGGATGTAGCGCGGCTACGTGGCGTAGTGGGCAAGGCGCTCGCCACGAATGCGGAGACGCTGGGCTCGCCTGTTCGAGCCCAGCGCTCCACATTGCTTTCAGTTTAGCTGGTCGTCCGTACTAATACACATTGGCCGTATTAGGGGGTGGGAAACTGATGGGTGGGGATCGGGCGTTGTGGACAGCGACTCCTACAGGTCGGTTGGTGCGCCTGCGCAGTAGAATCAGGAAGTGTCGGGGGCAGCGTGAGCCTCCCACGCGTTACTCCTCGCCACTGAGAAATCGAGCTGCGCAGGTGAAAAGATGCGACTGCTGTTACCTCAAGTACCGGAGGGGACTTGTGCTATGTATGACTTAGTCCACATTGCAGCCGGCTTGTGGGAGGCAAGAAACAGCGTTCGTGACAGGGGAGGGTTGAATTGGATGATACGAAATTGGGATGGGAGAAAATATAGAAAATGGGAGAAAAAGTGGATAAAAAAAAAATAGTTTTTGGATGTGTGTGTAGGTGTGTGTGCGTGTGTGAGATTATGTGCAAAAATAAATCAGCATTGGTTATTTTTGGTGAAGTGCCCCTTTTTTCCATTCCTATGTGTGAAAGGAAGCCACACAGCCTCCTGGTCCTAATGAGATGCAGGGTTTTAAATTCACAGGCGCCACGAGGGGAATCTGAGTAAGTAAGAGGTGTCCAAAGAGTGTTGGGATGTGTGGATGTGTGGCCCTCAGCCCTTAAAATCCCTGGACTCCCTTAAAACCTTGATCTCCAACCTTTGTCAATCAAGTTGGAAGTGTTTTAATGGATTTACTTTGCCATGTCTTATTGTCTCTTTGTTATGATTTTATATGGTAAATGGTGCATTTATATAGCAGCTTTTATCCAAAGCGCTTTACGATTTACATTTTTACCCACTCCCTCACACATTCACACACCGACGGCGGAGGCGACCGTGCAAGGTGCCAACCTGCTCATCAGGAGCAATTAGGGGTTAAGTGTTTTGCTCATGGACACTTCGACACGCTGCCCGCGGGGAGTGAGAATCTAACCGTGAACCTCTTTTGGCTTTTTGTGAAGTGTCCCTTTATCACTACCTCAGCCCCTAGAGGTGAGCATTTGAATTCTGTGATATATTTGACTCCCCCGAATATAGACCTGTTCGCTGTTTACAAACATACCGTGTTCGAGCCAATCAGCAATACCAACTGAGTCACGTGACTAAGTTGCCCCCTACCTGCGCTCTATGGAGAAACCATGACACTCCCCTGACTAAAAGTAGTTTCAAACGAAAACGGCTGGATGTCATTTTGCCAAATCAGCATGGCTGTGAGTCTTTCACCTTTTACATATCTAGCTTTGGCATGGATTGATCCGTTTAGATCGCTAGCACGGCTAACAAATGCAAATATATTGTAGTCTGCCCCGTTGTTCTGACCAGGATTACATTCCTTTTGCTTCCTTGATGCGCGCGCACACTGAGAGTCTGACATATACAGCCAACAGGTCTATAAGAAAGACTGTTCAGGCACCCGAGCGCAGAACTCACCGGTCTACGTTTGTACAGCAGGAAGAAGAAGTGCATGAAGTTGATCACCAGAAAGACCACGTTCCAGACCATCACGTCCAGGTTACACCGGTACAGCGTCGCCCAGGCGATGAAGAGACAGCAGCCTATCAGAGACGAGGAGAATTGAAAGATACATTTTAAAAGATTATAAGTTATTTAAATGGTATAGTTACGGGTGGCTGGGTGGCGCAGCGGAGATTGCGCTCGTCACCAATGCGAGAGACTCCGGTCTCGAATCCAGGTGTCAGCATTGCCTCCGGCTTGGGCCAGCCGTCATACTAACTCGTTTGGCTGAGTTAGCGGGAGGGAAGTCGTGGGTGGTAATCTGGCGTTGTGGACAGCGACTCCTACAGGTCAGGTCTGGGCGCCTGCACAGCAAAAGACAGGAAGTGGTGAAGGCAGCGTGACCTCCCACGCGTTACACTTCACCAATGAGAGTCCGCGCTGTCAGGTGAAAAGAGAGCCGCTGGCTGTCTCCGCATGTGTCGGAGGACGCATGTGGTAGACCTCAGGGCTCCCTAGACCGACCAGTAGGGGGCACATGCACACAACGACCAGGTAGGGGAGGGGGGAATTGGCATAACGACTAAATTGGGATAGGAGGAAAAAGTACAGAAAAATCAGGCGGAGAAAAAGAGGATACATTTTTTTTTTATAGTTACAGCATTTGACTGCTGTAGTACATTTCACCAGTAACCTGCATTTAACCCATCATGTATAATAATGCTGTATACCATATACATGTATTCTTACCGTATATACTGTACTGTATATATATCCACATCTGTCTGTTCGTATACCTGCATATATACCTTTTTACATATCTGTAGATCAGATCTTATATCTATATCTGTACATATCTATACTCTTACTATCTTATTTGTTTTTTTCCTGTTACTATACACATATTCATCGTTTTTTTATCTTTTTTCTTTTTTTCTAAATTTTTTATTTACCCTTTCTTTTATATAGCTTCTCTCTCCTTGTACAGTGTCCTTGAGTCTGAGAAAGGCGCTTCTCTCTTTAAATCCAATTTATTATTATTATTATTATTATTATTATTATTATTATTATTATTATTATTATTATTATTATTATTATTACTAGTTACACTGCTGGCCAGTACGACTTACTATAGTGTCTTTATACCTGTATCACTGTACAAATGAATACTACAACTCTGTACATACATCTGATTAGCACTATTACTCAGTAGTACTAATTTATATATTTTATACCCAGTTTAATCACCTGTACATTGTATATTACTGTTGCACTTTACTGTTACATTTGCACTCTGGTTGGATGCCAAACTTATTGTCGGTGTAGCCTATGTGTTGTATAATGACAACACATTTGAATCTAATATAATATAATTTCTAAAACTTCAAACTAACTTAGTTCCTGATCATTTCTTGTGTCCATGCATTTACCTATAGCCTCCACGGGATATGATTGTAGTAGTCCTTGTGTCGTATGCTAATCGCCTATAGTGCTGCATGTCAAATAGAGTATGAAGCTTCAGACCAGGCTGCAGAAACAAATTAGTGGGGGGGCATAAAATGTTCTCGGGGGGGGGGGGCACAATGGTTTTTCAACACAGGTTCCCTTTTATACGTTTCAGCTGGGACAGCGGCGCTGTGGCTTGCTTGGCGCTGCCCACGGTGCTGAACTAAACAGCAGAGAGGCAATTGAAAAATCTAATTTCTCTCTATCTTAAGAACATTCACTTATACAAAAACAGACTGAACAGATATATATATATAACAGACCTGCTGGGGCAGCGGACTGAGAGCAGGGGACACAAACAGGCTGGATAAGATGGTCAGGAAGGCCAGTAGCGTGGTTGGGGTGGAGCTGGACTCTAGCGAGGGTGGCGGAGAGGGGGAGCCTTGCTAAACTCCAGGCCATCAGGGAAAACCCCTCCCACCCACTATACACAGACTTGGCTGACAGGAGGAGCATGTTATAGGCTCACACTGCCTAAATGCAGCACTGAACGGCACAGGAAATCCTTCATTCCGACAGCCATCAGACTTTACAATGCATCACTGTGCCTCACTGCATCACTGAGCACAGAGTGACAGTTACCATCTTCCTGGACTCTTACTTTTTAAACAGCACTGTGCAATATTACACCTACTGTAGACTTCTGTATATTTTTACTTCATTTATTTACTGTATATTTTATTCTATTTTTATTCTATTCTTAGGCCATTTTTTTTGTTATTCTTATTCGTGACTTGTTCTGTCTAAATGTTTAATGTTGAGTGATTTGCAGTGTCAAATTTCCCTCAGGATAATACATTTCTATTCTATTCTATTCTATATCTTTGAAAAGTCTCCATTTATTCAACACTTCTGAATTCACTGAAAACTGAACTGAACTGACAAAAATAAGGTGCATAAAAAAGCAAACAAAATTCCTCCACAGGCTACTCACCATCATTAGTAGAGCGGCAAGCGGCGTTTGGGGACAGAGTGAAATCTTCTTAAAACACTGCCCCTCCACTCATTCCTGAACTTTTTTGTTAAGTCCTTCTCAAATGCCAACTGAATTAAATTGGCCTTGCGTCGATGAAGCATACTAAGGCGATGTTCTGTAAAGACGTTCTTGGGGGTAGAAAACTAATTCTCACAGAGTGCCGTGCTAGCTTCAGTAGTGTTGTTGTTGACATCAGTGCCCACTAGGGCTGTCCCCGACTAAGGATTTGGATAGTTGACTTTGATTGACCAAAAAAAAAAAAAAAAAAATGTTACCAGGGTGGGCACAGCTGACTCTGTGGGCGGGCCCGGCCCCCTAATGCCCGCCCATGGCGCCGGGTCTGTGAAGCTTGCTTACAACAATTACCGCAGAAATATGGTTGTTTGACTATGGATTTTTCATAATAAAACAAGCAAAAATCGACAACTCCAAGCAGCCTATACGCCGCCTACATCATCAAACGGCCACTGGTCCTCAGAGTTAGTATGAAGATAAGATTCGGTCCAAGGACACAACAAGGGCTTGTGATAAATTTACCCCCCCCCCCCCCCCCCCGGCTATACTATCAGCTGCGTTTGGGTTCCCACCACAGAAATGCCATCAGCAGGCAGCAGGTGGCGCGGCGCGCTGACCTGTCATCAGCAGCAGCCGCAGCAGGATCATGTGCAGGGCCAGGGTGGTGGGGACGACCAGGCCCAGGAGCAGGGACAGGTTCCCCAGGTGGAACAGCAGGTGATGGGCCTCGTCCCAGTCCTCACAGGCGGTGGCGTTCATCATGGGCTCCAGACCCAGGCCGACGCCGATGGCCTCTGTGGGCATGATGGCCGCACGCAGGGGGGCCAGGCTGGTGAAGAGCAGGGCGGAGACATCAGGTGCGGAAGTCATCCTGCAGCCAGCGGTGTCACCTAGACCTAGAAGACAACATGGAAGGGAGGGGAGGGTCCTATAGGATGATGAGGTACCGTGTTGTAAGTGAATTGGTGGAGGAGGGGGGAGGTTGGTATACAACGCCAACGCTGCTCCAATTAATACACATGCACTCATAATAACATACAGTAATGTTAAATAACTGTCGGATATTGAAAGATGAAGTAACAAAGGGAAAATGGCAAAAGCACTTACTCCTATAATAGGACATTCTTTGACAATTTTACAGCCCAAAATACAAAAGAAATCCAGGCGGAATTACATAATGCTGCAGGGTTAAAAGGGTCAAACTCAAATGCAGTTTGTTATTGCAGTTATTGTATTGTTTGGTGTTTTTAAACGCGTTTTCATTATGCTCACAAATTAACTATATTCTTCCGACAATTGTTTTCATTCTATTCGCCTAGAAGCGTGCGATCAACGTCATAGTATAGTAGGCAGCATAGCCTGAACATGCGCATATCTTCATGTAGCCTTTTACAAAACAAATGTTCACTCTGTATGATGAGGCTGTAAAGTTGCTGGAGGACAAACAGCCTCCACACTGCAATCGTTTTATTTGTCTAACGATATACAGTTAGTTGCAATAATAAAGGAAAACATAGCCAATGTAGAGGGCAGATTGATGGATATCCCGTTTTTGGTTTGACTCAATACTCCAAAGAGCGCAACGTGGAAAGCGGGCGCCTACTTGTCATTGTCAGAATAACGGGGTAAAGCGGCCCTCCTATATCCTCGAGCTATAACTATAATAACTTTCTAACAGCTCGTTAAAACACTGAGAGAAAAACATAAGGTTTAACTTACCGATTCAGCGGCGCTTGACGAAAGGGTTCCCTGAGCGAAATAATAAAGAAAGGAATATAATAATAATAATAAAAAAGTATTTCGGCGCTGTTAAATGTAAGTTGTTGTCCCCGACGAGTGGCGAGCTGCAGCACAATGTGAGTCGCACATTCCAGCGAACTGACAGGCATTGACTAAAATGGGCAAGAGGCGAGGGGACAGCCGTCAACACTAGAAACCCTGATGCGTCTGCAAGGGCGAAGCACTCCGGCAGGGGGCGATAGTGCTGTGATGAAAGGAGGTATAGGCTATGATGATAAATGGTAAACGATGCATTTAAATAAAATCAAATGAATTTGTAAGGCCCGACAACAACACGTCTTCTTTAAACAAGCCAAGAAGAAACATCACAATAAGTCAAGAACAAAACAAGAACACCATAAAGTCCAAACAAATTAAAATAAATGCTAAATAAATGCAACTTGATATCTCTTTTATCCAAAGCGCTTTACAGTTTAGCTTCTCACATTTTACCCATTCACTCACCGACGGCAGAAGCGACTATGCAAGATGCCAACCTGCTCATCGGGAGCAGTTAGCCGGGGTTAAGTGTCTTGCTCAAGGACACTTCGACAGTCGACACACTGCCCGCCCGCCTGGAGGATCGGGAATCGAACCGGGAACCTCTGGATTACCATCTCTGATGAAAGGATGTATATAGGCTACGTGCACTGCTTTCTCAAACAAGGACACATTGTGCCCTAAACTTGTCCCGAATCCTGTTGCAATAGACTTATATATATACGCACAACATTCTAACCTGAAAAGCTGCCTTTTTTTAATGGAGTATGTTGTCATTTCAGCACCACGGACAGTGCTAAGGTGATCGCGGGACTAATATTGTTTGGTTAAACTTTAGGCTGCAGTGTGTGACAAACACGTACTTCCAGGGACAGGAAAAAACGGGCTATACACAAACATTTTCTTTAATATTTTTCACATATTTACAATACAGTATCAACCACAAACATGTTCGCGAGAGACAGAGAAGGAGAGAGAAGGAGAGAGAAGGAGAGAGAGAGAGAGAGAGAGAGAGACTCAGATAGACAGAGAGAGAGAGAGACTCAGATAGACAGAGAGAGAGACTCAGATAAGCAGAGAGAGAGAGATACTCAGATATCAGAGAGAGAGAGACTCAGATATCAGAGAGAGAGACTCAGATATCAGAGAGAGAGAGACTCAGATATCAGAGAGAGAGAGAGACTCAGATAGGCAGAGAGAGAGACTCAGATATCAGAGAGAGAGACTCATATATCAGAGAGAGAGACTCAGATAGACAGAGAGAGAGAGAGACTCAGATATCAGAGAGAGAGAGACTCGGATATCAGAGAGAGAGAGACTCAGATAGGCAGAGAGAGAGAGACTCAGATATCAGAGAGAGAGAGAGACTCAGATATCAGAGAGAGAGACTCAGATATCAGAGAGAGAGAGACTCAGATATCAGAGAGAGGGAGACTCAGATATGGCAGAGAGAGGGATACTCATATATCAGAGAGAGAGAGAGGGAGACTCAGATATCAGAGAGAGGGAGACTCAGATATCAGAGAGAGAGAGACTCAGATATCAGAGAGAGAGAGACTCAGATATCAGAGAGAGAGAGACTCAGATATCAGAGAGAGAGACTCAGATATCAGAGAGAGAGACTCAGATATCAGAGAGAGAGAGACTCAGATATCAGAGAGAGAGAGACTCAGATATCAGAGAGAGAGAGACTCAGATATCAGAGAGAGAGAGAGACTCAGATAGACAGAGAGAGAGAGACTCAGATAGGCAGAGAGAGAGAGACTCAGATATCAGAGAGAGAGAGACTCAGATATCAGAGAGAGAGACTCAGATATCAGAGAGAGAGAGACTCAGATATCAGAGAGAGAGAGACTCAGATATCAGAGAGAGAGAGACTCAGATATCAGAGAGAGAGAGACTCAGATATCAGAGAGAGAGAGACTCAGATAGGCAGAGAGAGAGAGACTCAGATATCAGAGAGAGAGACTCAGATATCAGAGAGAGAGAGACTCAGATATCAGAGAGAGAGACTCAGATATCAGAGAGAGGGAGACTCAGATATCAGAGAGAGGGAGACTCAGATATCAGAGAGAGAGAGACTCAGATATCAGAGAGAGAGAGACTCAGATATCAGAGAGAGAGAGACTCAGATATCAGAGAGAGAGAGACTCAGATATCAGAGAGAGAGACTCAGATATCAGAGAGAGAGAGACTCAGATAGGCAGAGAGAGAGAGACTCAGATATCAGAGAGAGAGACTCAGATATCAGAGAGAGAGACTCAGATATCAGAGAGAGAGACTCAGATATCAGAGAGAGGGAGACTTAGATATCAGAGAGAGGGAGACTCAGATAGGCAGAGAGAGAGACCAACAAACCTACAATCTGTGTGCTGTTTCAGGGAGACACTTCAGAGAGAGGGAGAGAGAGAGACTCAGATAGACAGAGAGAGAGACTCAGATATAGGCAGAGAGAGAGAGAGAGTTTCAGGGAGACACTTCAGAGAGAGCGAGAGAGAGAGAGAGAGAGGGAGGAGGAGAGTAAACATTGAAAAGTTCAGTGAAGGGGGTTCTTCTGCTCAGACAGTAATCTTGATGCCCTGCACTGGGACTTGCAGCAGAAGCCCATCTGTCCTCCTTTCTAAATCAGTCCCGGGCACCACGTGACAGTAACTGGGTAACCGGAGATCGTAGCGGCGGCCGTGGATGTCGAACGCCTTGTCGTTGAGGGAGAACAGCTTCTCCGTGATGTCGTTGCGCACGACGAGGGCGAAGATCTTGGCGATGTAGCGGTACTTGGCGAAGAGCAGATAGAGCTTCTTCCTCCGCCACGCGACATATCTGCACCGGTCTTCAGCGCGTAGTGTCACCTGTTGTCGATGACAACAAAGTAGAAGGTTTATCCACATTGCCTACACTGTAAAAAATAAATGTTTTTTCACTGGAAATTCACTATTATTTTACAGATTACTTTTGTTTTTCTACTTTAAGTGTAAATGCCATAAAATACAGTAAATTACCTTTTATCAAAATATTAACCATTAAATAAAGGTTGTAATCTGTAAATGTATTTGATTTTACTGTGATTTGACAGTAAGTATTTGGCAGCCGTTGCTGCCAGACATTTACCATTTTTTTACAGTTTTCTTTTTTACAGTGTATATACAAGGAAGAACATTTTCAAGTCTCAACCTATACCTAATTTTTGCATTAAAAAAAGCTGCATTTTGTACTTCAGTTTGTATATTGTATATTTTGTATAGTGTTTCTTGTCTTGAAGCACAATCTCAGGGGGCTCAGTTTCAGTTCAGACTTTATTGTCCCTCAAGGGGAAATAACTCAAGCATTGCACTGTAATATTTGTACATGTGTGTGTGACAAATAAAAACAAAACTTGAACTTGAAACAATATGGTTATTGAGTAATTATATTATAGGGATAGACATATACCCATGCTGCGCCTCTCACAACACTGGCACTTTCAGACAGGTTGGAGTTACCTGGAATACACCCTCCTCTGATGGTCTGAGAGAATCCCATTCGGGTGAATCCAGAAACTGGAAAGGGTGGATGTGGTGTAAAAACTCCCCGTTCACGGTCACACGAATCCTGTTGGACAGGGTGCATGGGGGGGGGGGGGGAGATGGAAATTATTAGGCTATATATATTGGCGAACAACTCAACTTAACCCTTTCACTGCCACACTATAGGTTAACCCTTTACTATCTGATAGGGTTAACCTTCTGTAGTGTGGCAGTGAAAGGGTTAACCTGATGTGTGTGTCACACAGTGAAAGGGTTAACCTTCTGTGTATTGTTGGCAGTGAAAGGGTTAACCTGCTGTTGTTGTGTGGCAGTGAAAGGGTTACTGATGTGTCACACAGTGAAAGGGTTAACCTTCTGTGTATTGTTGCAGTGAAAGGGTTGATTGATTGATTGATTGAAAAGTTTATTAACAGATTGTTGAATGGGTACAGTACAATACAGTACAGCTCAATACATACAATTGTTAAGGGGATGCAGACCAGAGAAAGACTTTCGTCTTGTTTACATCAGGGTCCCTGCTGTTGTTGTGTGGCACGTGAAAGAAAGGGTTAAAAAAAGAGAAGTTTAAAACAGATCATATACCTGCCGGACAGAAGCACCGACAGCTTGTCTATCGCCGTCTTGCCCTCCACCGCGAAGCAGTGGTCCTTCTCCACGGTGTGCACGTCGCCCTCCGAGCAGGTGACGATCTTCCGATAGTGGTTGAGCGACACCCCCAGTTTCTTAAACATGCAACCGTACAGCTCCTGGAAGTCCCGGTCGAACGTCACGTTCCTCAGTCGGTACGAGACGTGCACCACCTGGCCCGCGCACACGCCAAACAGGGCGAAGGTCCACAGGAACGTGTCCGTGGTGCACGCGTCCGACCATGCCCAGATGGAGGCGCAGAAGAAGCCTGTGGTCAGCAGGGTGAACAGGTAGAGGAGCCCGTAGAAGCCGCTGCCGCCCATGAAGCCGAAGAAGAGCAGCATGTTGGCCAGGTGGAACACCGCGCCCTCGGCGCCGCGCCGCCACTGCGCGCACAGCGGGTGCACCACGGCCGCCTCTCCGGGCTGAGCGCCGGTGAAGTTTACGCTTTCGAAATAAGGGGTTTCCTCCATCTCCAAAAAAAACAAACTATAGCCAAGTCGATTTCACCCACCGCGAGTGAACTATACTATCCTGTAGATTAGAGAATAGAGACCGACTGGTCTCTGTATAGCCTCTATAGCCGTCAGGCTGCAGCCGACTTCTAAAATGTCATCGTCCGCAGCTTTGGTTCTTAAAATATGACTCGCGTGTGTCAGTGTCACCACGCAGCGAGCAGCGCTCCTCTGGGTCCTGCTGCGCCCTTCAGACTCGTTTGGTCGTCAGCTATTATAATAACTCTTGTGGGGGGTTTAGGTTTTAGGAGGGTTTACAAACAGAAACACTATAACACCGAAAGGCAAAGGGGAAAGGTATAGTGAAGACAAAGCTCGCTCGCTCTCTCTCTCTCTCTCTCTCTCTCTCTCTCTCTCTCTCTCTCTCTCTCTCTCTCTCTGTGTGTGTGTGTGTGTGAGAGAGAGAGAGAGAGAGAGAGAGAGAGAGAGAGAGAGAGAGAGAGAGAGAGAGAGAGAGAGAGAGATTGATTGATTGATTGAAAACTTTATTAACAGATTGCAGAATGGGTACAGCAGGGGTTCTCAACCTTTCTGCTGCCAAGGCACCCCTGTGTCCAATAAAATATTCCAGGGCACCCCTACATACGATAAAGACTTTTCCGGTCTTGTCTTTTACATGCTACAATGATGACAAAAGTGCTTGCTTTCAAAATAAGGTCTAAATGGCGTTTCAGGTCTAAATGGCTTAGTACTGTTGACATTACACTGCTTGTAGTAGTAAATCAAATAGCATATTTTTTTAAATAAAATTACAGAAAATTATCACTAAAGTGCTATCTGTTGCAGCTGCACTGTTTTCCATTAAAATTGCATATTTGGATAAGTGTGACCATTTCTTAAAAACAGAAAATCATGTATTTCTTTTAAATACAGAAAAGGATCACCAAGTTACCATTTATCAAAAAATATAAATAAATACAGAAGATAAGCACTCGTTTACTCAGTGGACATTTCTAGCTCAATGCGAGGTCTGCTGCTGCTGGCTAATAATACGGTCAATACGTGGGGAGATCTTTGACAAGGCAACACGCATGTCATCCTCAAGGCTCAACTTGGCCCTATATTTTGTTTTCAGAGCTGTCATGGATGAAAAGCCAGCTTCACACAGATATGTGGTGCTGAATGGTATCAACACCTTAACTGCTGCATCATGAGATACTTGGTACTCAGCTCCACACTCAGACCAACATGTTTCCAGGGGCACTTCACTGAAACTAGCTCTCCAGGTGGTATCAGATGAGATTTCAATGAGTTCTTCCAAGAGTTTGGATGGAGATGTGTCAGGAAGCTTTGTCTCAATGTTGTCTGTAAAGGGGTTCTTTATCCAGAGTAAGCTGTGTTTTATTAAATAATGATTTTCAGGGTGGTGCACGGCCGTCTCGGGTTCGACTCCCGGACCCGGCGACCTTTGCCGAATGTCTTCCCCCATATCTCTCTCCCATCCTTCCTGTCTGCCGGACTTGTCCGATAAACAAATGAAAAAGCTACCAAAACATATAAAAAAAAATATGATTTTCAGTTTATGAGAAATGGTCAAACTTATCTAAATGTGGTATTTCCATGGAAAACAGTGCAGCTGCAACAGATAGCTCTTCAGTGATAATTTTCTTTCACCATATTAAAAAAAATATATATATATATATTTTTTTTATCTCAAGGCACCCCTGGCAGCTCTCTGAGGCACCCTGGTGTGCCTAGGCACCCCTGTTGAGAACCGCTGCAGTACAGTACAGTACAGCTCAATACATACAATTGTTAAGGGGATGCAGACCAGAGAGAGACTTTCGTCTTGTTTACATCAGGGTCCCCCATTTTCAATTCATCATAACATCTATGACATACATGACATACAGATAGACAGTACTGCTACATCTATACATTTATGACATACCAGATTTGCAAATACAGTACTGTTTGTGAGAGAGAGAGAGAGAGAGAGAGAGAGAGAGAGAGAGAGAGAGAGAGAGAGAGAGAGAGAGACAGAGAGACAGAGAGACAGAGAGATACAGACACAAAATATACGTCCATTTTCTCCTCTTGGACTGAGGTCCTCTTAGTAATGAGGGCTGCAGAGTGCATGGGTTAGTTGTCTTTCTGGGCTAAAATAAGACCCCCCTGTACTGTATACCTGCAGTCAAGGTGACTTTGACCGCCTTCCAGATGAAGTGGAAGCACGCAGTGAGATATCTAGGCCAGCAGCTGGTGGATGTGGACCCCTGGGTCCAAACCAGGCAGGGAGGCCTGCCAGAACCATGGTCTCACTGGGTCTGGCCCTGATTTTCTGTACCGGGGGCTAATAAGGGCAATGGGTAACAGGGAGGGACGCTCGCTGTGGCGAAGTGGATCCCAGTCGTGTGGGGCTATTTTTGCTAATGGGGGAGAAGGAGTAAGATAGTGGGTCTCTCTCTCTCTCTCCTCTCTAGAGAGAGAATAAGTATTCATAAGGTGTCAGACCTTATAAGGGCATACAGCCACGCCCCTTTAGTTTGATTGATTGTAGCCACGCCCCTTTTCGAGATGCTTTATGACCCCCTAAGTCCCCCCCTTCTCTGATTGGACGATGATTCAAGGAGGCGGGACATCCGGTTTAGGAGGGGAGGGACATCCGGTATCGGAAGAGGAGGAGTTTTCAGAATTATTTTAAAAATAATTTTATTTTTTATTTTTATTTTTTTCAAAATAAACGTTTTTTTTATTTTCAGATTAAACATTTCAGAATGTATTTGTGGGGGAATATTTTTTAAGAAAAATACAATATGTATATCTTCACAATATGTATTTGTGTATTCCAAGGTCTTCAGAATAAAGTTTCAGAATAAACATTTCAAATGTGTGTGGGGGAATTAAGTTACAGAATGTGTGTGTGTGTCTGTGTGTGTGTGTGTGTGTGTGTGTGTGTGTGTGTGTGTGTGTGTGTGTGTGTGTGTGTGTGTGTGTGTGTGTGTGTGTGTGTGTGTGTGTGTGTGTGTGTATCTTAAGAATATGTGTATATCTTCAGAATAAATGTGTGTGTGTGGAGGAATTAAGAAAAAAATACAATGCATTTGTGTGTGTGTGTGTGTGTGTGTGTGTGTGTGTGTGTGTGTGTGTGTGTGTGTGTGTGTTTTCTTGGATAAATGCAAGAGAGTGTTTAGACACTTGTGTTCAGAAAATGGCTGCATGGAGAGTGCTTTCTTCCAAGTGGCATGGTTTCTACCAACCCCAAGTGGCATGGTTTCTACCAACCCCAAGTGGCATGCATCTCCACTCTGTTTCTGTCTCCCTCTCAGTAGACTGGTTCTGAAATGACATTCAGAAACACTAGACTGCTTCTGAAGTGACAGCCCCCTTCGCTGTCATAGAGGAGGGGTGTATGGATAACGAATTAGACAACCTGAAAATTCTGTCACACCCCCTCTTATTTCTGTATGCAGGTCCTGTCACTTCCAACAAATTTACGACCGTGTCCGACTTCTCCTTTCTGCAGAAAAAACTCGCGGCCCCCAAAGGTGTGGCTGTGTGTGTGTGTGCGTGTGTGTATGTGTGTTTGGATAAAGCCAGATGCATGTTAGGGGAATATTTTTTAAGAAAAATACAATGTCACAATCTTTAGACACTTGTGTACAGAAAAGAAAATTACAAATGTAATGTGTCTATATTACTGATTCTTGGATAAAGACACAATATTTAGACACTTGTGTTCAGAAAATATGTAAATAAAAGAAAATACAATGTAAGTGAATAATAGGCTGATGTTGTTTGAAAAAGAGTGATAACTTGTAACCAGACTAAGTATGTATGTATGTATGTATGTATGTATGTATGTATGTATGTATGTATGTATGTATGTATGTATGTATGTATGTATGTATGTATGTATGTATGTATGTATGTATGTATGTATGTATGTATGTATGTATGTATGTATGTATGTATGTATGTATGTATGTATGTATGTATGTGTGTGTCTGTGTGTGTGTGTGTGTGTGTGTGTTTTCTTGGATAAATGCAAATGCATGTTAGGGGAATATTATTGATTCTTGGATAAAGACACAATCTTTAGACATTTGTGTTCAGAAAATTACAAAGTGTATATGTTCAGAAAATACAAATGTATTCCCTTAGTGATCTTTGGGTGTCAAAGTGAACCATTTCATTAGCATGCATGGGTCTAGGGTTTGAATGTATCGTTAATACGGTCCAGTGAAGCGTTTTATTTAAAATAGATTCTTAAAGGTTGCATTACAGTGTTATGTATTTTTGTTCACATTAATTATTACAGTTAAAGATATGATAGTTTAGAGTTGTGTTGAAACTATAAAGTACAGAAAATATCTGTCTGTGAGGATCTGTGTGTGAGGGGTGTGAATAGGGCTCTCTTAGGTGTTAAAACACCCCATGCTGGCGTGAAGTTTAGGGGACATGCAAACTTAGGTGCTTGTTACACACAGTGTTTTTGTGCTCGTTTTTATACGTTTTTGAATACGTTTGCTGTCCCTTTTACATAGAAATGCCGTTTTTGGCGGATACGTTGTGGCCCTACTGAAAACGCTAAATTGTGTTTTCCGTTTTGGAGTAGCGGCAAAACTCGCCGACAACATGTCGTGTAATCTGCACGGAGACGTTGTTGCGAAAACGCCCATGCGCAGTAGATACCATCTGCGTGCCCTTCCGGTGACAACAGAGCTGTCCCAAATAGCTGCAGTTACCATGTGTTGTCAAGTTATTGTTATAAGGACCCCAGTCCAAGCTACAACAGTCTGCATTCCCTTAACAATTGTTTGTATTGAGCCGTATTGTATTGTACCCATTATGCAATATGTTAAATAAAGTTTACATCCATTCATTCTGCTAGCATTACCGATTGCATGAGCAGCTGGCTAACGTTAGCTATCAGACCCTGTTAGCTCAGAGCTCCTCTTTCAATCTTAACAAGCATTAAACAAAATGGCCCAGTCATCTATTCACCTTTGTTTAATACACACAGCGTTGTCTCTAATGTTATCTAGCTACTGATAGCTCCCGATATCATCAGTTTGGTGCTGGGTGGTTAACGTGAGCTAGCGTTAGCTTCTAGCCACAATGCTATACTGTTATACTGGCATATTCCAGTCACGTTAGCATGTAGCTAACAATGTAGCTAACAATCCTTGCCGATCCTTTTTGAGACTAAACTATCCGCTCTTGGTGGTCACTTGTGTTGATGTTAGTTTTGTTTCATCAACAAATGAGAGGCAGAACGCACAGTGAATGTATCCGTTTTGTTTATTGCACTTGTATTACACTTTGCTGAAAAAGAAGTGCTGCATTGGGTAAATAGGCAAAGATGGCGGCGCCCGCCTTGTTGACATTTTCTTTGCAGGAAGTGTATTGGCACATTCAAGTTCTGATTGGTTGAAAATTGCCTTCATGTTCGCCACCTACTGCCACCTACTGCTTTGGCAGTGTACTACATCACTGTGCTCAGGTGACAAAACGAAAGTGTGACTCGCCTCCCGCTACGTTGCGGCGAAACTCATCTGAAAACGAAACTCTAACCGCAGCCCTTAGAGTAAAACTCTGTAGAACATTATACTCATAGCATATTTTTAGTTCACACAATGGATGGGTTCACATGAACATAATCTGACCATTGGCCTAACTAACCTTACAGTCGTGCATTTGTCCTAATAAACTAACCTACACTATAACATGCAGCACTTTGATGAATACTGTTACACAGCTGACAGAGTTGTAATACCAACTATTTGACAGTTTGAGGACACAGTGCTTACAAACTAAACTAAAACTAAACTAAACTAAAAGGGGCGTGGCTATAATGCCCTTATAAGGTCTGACACATTATGAATACTTATTCTCTCTCTCTTCCCCCCCCCCCGCCTCTCCCCCCCTCCGCCTCTCTCTCCCTCCCACCCCCCCCTCTCTCTCTCCACCTATCTCCCCTATCTCTCCCCTTCTCTCTCTCCCTCCATCCCCCCCTCGGCCCCTCCCTCTATCCTCTCCCTCCGCCTCTTTCCCCCCCCTCTCTCTCTCTCCCTCCACCTCCACCTCTCCCCCCTCTCTCTCTCTCTCCCTCCGCCTCTCCCCCCTCTCTCTCGCCCTCCGCCTCTCCCCCCCTCTCTCTCTCTCCTCCCCCTTCTCTCTGTCTCTCTCTGTACATATGTGTCTGTGTGTTATTTGACAAGTTGTAAACAGTTGGATGGGATGTAAGTTTTGTAGCAGCTATACTCCGGGCCAGCCCGCTACAGAAGGGGGGGGGGGGGGGGGGGCAGCCAGCTACAGACAGAATACCATCTATTTATAGAGCCGCTCCACTCCAGAGAGCCCCCATGTGTGTGTGTGTGTGTGTGTGTGTGTGTGTGTGTGTGTGTGTGTGTGTGTGTGTGTGTGTGTGTGTGTGTGTGTGTGTGTGTGTGTGTGTGTGTGTGTGTGTGTGTGTGTGCGTGCGTGTGTGTGTGTGTGTGTGTGTGTGTGTGGGGGTGTGGATGTGCGTGTATATTCCTGCATGTATGACAGAGAGAGAGGGAGGTGGGGGTGTTAAAGTGTCAATTAGCATGAGGATGTTGCTAAGTATGTAGGGAACAGTAGCTTGTGCGCTCTCTCTCTCTCTCTCTCTCTCTCTCTCTCTCTCTCTCTCTCTCTCTTCTCTCTCTCTCTCTCTCTCTCTCTCTCTCTCTCTCTCTCATCTCTCCTCTCTCTCTCTCTCTCATCTCTCTCTCTCTCTCTCATCTCTCTCTCTCTCTCTCTCTCTCTCTCTAGGGACCAACAGCAATAATTCAGAATGTACCCTACTGTCATCTGTCATTGCTGTTATTTTTGGATATCCACGGATAGAGACAGTTCCTGACCAATTAAACAACAACAACAACAACAACAACAACAACAACAACAACAACAACAACAAACACAAACTCACGCGTATGGAGTGTGTCATGGAGAGTGTCTGTCTGGATATTGAACAGGCTTGTTCTAGCCGCCCTCTCCATTAGTTTGTATTAGACGTGGTGCCTATTAGCTATACAAGCTCAACAGAGTGCGTTCCACTCTGCCGTGGTCTGTATATATGATGAACAGAATAATTAACTTTATATAATAATATTATAATAATTGAATATTAACAGACGGCAGGACTCCTACTACGTGCTCCGCTTTGATTGACCGCTGGTTTCTCCTCCTGTGTAGCGATATAGTTTCCCCGTTTGTGTGAATACCAATGAGGTCAGACGACTCCTGCTCGCCGGGAGGCGGCCTGGCTCTGCCCGTCCAGCAGCGCGTCAGATGCGGTGTGACAGACAGGCCTGCTGCACCTCGTTATGGGCGAAAACGCCCATTGCGCAGTAGATACCATCTGCGTGCCCTTCCGGTGACAACAGAGCTGTCCCAAATAGCTGCAGTTACCATGTGTTGTCAAGTTATTGTTATAAGGACCCCAGTCCAAGCTACAACAGTCTGCATTCCCTTAACAATTGTTTGTATTGAGCCGTATTGTATTGTACCCATTATGCAATATGTTAAATAAAGTTTACATCCATTCATTCTGCTAGCATTACCGATTGCATGAGCAGCTGGCTAACGTTAGCTATCAGACCCTGTTAGCTCAGAGCTCCTCTTTCAATCTTAACAAGCATTAAACAAAATGGCCCAGTCATCTATTCACCTTTGTTTAATACACACAGCGTTGTCTCTAATGTTATCTAGCTACTGATAGCTCCCGATATCATCAGTTTGGTGCTGGGTGGTTAACGTGAGCTAGCGTTAGCTCTAGCCACAATGCTATACTGTTATACTGGCATATTCCAGTCACGTTAGCATGTAGCTAACAATGTAGCTAACAATCCTTGCCGATCCCTTTTTGAGACTAAACTATCCGCTCTTGGTGGTCACTTGTGTTGATGTTAGTTTTGTTTCATCAACAAATGAGAGGCAGAACGCACAGTGAATGTATCCGTTTTGTTTATTGCACTTGTATTACACTTTGCTGAAAAAGAAGTGCTGCATTGGGTAAATAGGCAAAGATGGCGGCGCCCGCCTTGTTGACATTTTCTTTGCAGGAAGTGTATTGGCACATTCAAGTTCTGATTGGTTGAAAATTGCCTTCATGTTCGCCACCTACTGCCACCTACTGCTTGGCAGTGTACTACATCACTGTGCTCAGGTGACAAAACGAAAGTGTGACTCGCCTCCCGCTACGTTGCGGCGAAACTCATCTGAAACGAAACTCTAACCGCAGCCTTAGAGTAAAAACTCTGTAGAACATTATACTCATAGCATATTTTTAGTTCACACAATGGATGGGGTTCACATGAACATAATCTGACCATTGCCTAACTAACCTTACAGTCGTGCATTTGTCCTAATAAACTAATACCTACACTATAACATGCAGCACTTTGATGAATACTGTTACACAGCTGACAGAGTTGTAATACCAACTATTTGACAGTTTGAGACACAGTGCTTACAAACTAAACTAAAACTAAACTAAACTAAAAGGGGCGTGGCTAT